>NC_088099.1:93025319-93252819 GCF_036370855.1 Dromaius novaehollandiae | reverse complement strand
GGTGAATTGAAGGTGTATAATGTTGTGGGAGGGGGGTTTCATTCCCCGTCTCTACTATTGTGTTTCTCCTCAGCCCATTCAAATTATTTCACGTGAACAGGTGGCACACAGGGTTTGGCCCCATTTTTGTTAAATCAACAGTGGTACTCCATTTTGCCTCAGTATAAGTAGAGCTGGGTCTAGAGATATCCCTTCTTTCATTTTGCACAATTATTCTGTATTTTCAGAGAGCATTACTAATCTTTGTATCTTCTTTGACTTCAGTATGTGGAGTTAAATATGTTTCAGCTCTCAACTCAGACTTCTGCCTGTGTAAGAAAGACCACTCTAAAGAGTTGTTCCAAATTTACAGAAACATGCTCAGGAAGGGTGTCAGTACTGTGTATAAACTTTCTCTAATTACTTTGGGAATTCCTATACATCTTTCACTTCCACTTTTCTCCTGTCACAGTTTGCAGATACAACCACTGGAAGCAGCAGAGGCAGGGCAACAACTGTCCAGTGAGAGCCGTGGAGGAGTTCTGGTTGGCCAGAAAGACGTGCTAGAATGAGAAATGGGCCAATGCAGAAGGATACTCATTTAAACAAATGTAGTCTTTAATGTCATCATAACTGCATAACATAAGCTCATTACACACTTCTTCCTTGCCTTCCAAGCAATGTACATTTTCATTGCATCAAGTTCCACTAAAAACAATCTTACATGTCATTTAAAAGGTGTCTCAAAACCTATGCGACAGAGAAGTTGATTTAAAAACTGAAATCCCCTTAATGCTGTGCCAGGAATCCTCTACTATTTTAAGGCTACGTCTACATTAACAAAGCAATAGCAGGAGATCTGTAGAGCAACACAGTGGCTGCCAAGTACTTCATGTCCACAGCATGTATGTTTTGGCGGATTTACTTCACAGTAGCTCTAATCTGCCCATTAGCATCCTTCACTTTAGTATCATCTGAGAGGAATCTAGCTTGCATATTCCACAATGCAATCCATGAAGTGGTAAGTGGATACCCTCAGGAAAGCCACTCCAAAAACAGGCTCTTGAGCTGAATTAAATTGCTAACATAGACATACCCCAAAATGATTCAACAGATAATTACACTCCTCTTGATCAAATGTGTTTGATATCAAAGTTTTGATATTTGAATCCAGTAGCAATTTATATGATTATAATTCTTTATAGAATAAATTTCAGTGCTGTTGACTTCTTCCATAGGTACCAATGCTATTTTTTAAGCCTCTTTTTCCTTGGCTTTCCTTTCCTAAACTTCCAGTTACTTAAAGACGTTTACATCAACCAGGAGAATGAAGATTCTTCAAGATCTGCCGGCCTGAAGTGAAGCTCTTGGAACAGAATGTTAAACTAGTTTTTGAACAGTCATGACAGGGGCAAACATCTGATTAAAGTTGGCTCAATGCTCTTTTCATACTGAAAAGCACTGTTTTTTCTGCTGAATTTGCTGAATTCTGAATTTGCTGCTACTGTTGCAGTAGTCAATGAAAGGTTTCTAGTCTCATGGAATGACAGTATGTATTTTTTCAAATAAAATTTGTTTTCATTCGGGGGGGGGGGGAAGGGAGGGGAGAAGGAAGAGAGGGGAAGGCACTCATAATCTTAAAGTTTGATTTCCTAGTACCTCTCAGACCATACCAGCCTGGTTACAAACGCAGAACTAAAAATGTTTAATACCTGTTATTACAAATATTGCTTTGTCCTGTCAGTCAGTCCTCAATTCGGTGAGCAGGCCTGCCACAGTGACCTCTGACCATGACTAAATTAGGCCACCTGAGACAGTGTACACATTTAGTTCAAACTGTGCTGGGATTAAGCAGAATTTTCAATTTCAAGTGGAATTTCTTCCAAAGGTGAAAATATCCTGTAGGTACAACTTTCCAAAAGTACTGAAGAAACATGTCTTGCTTCAGAAGAACAAAGATCTCATTGCACATACGGCAAAAGAACAATCATGTCACCCTGAATGCTGCAAAAGCAAATACATGTATTTTAAAAATAAAGGGAAGTATCTCCTGAACACTGCTACACAAGGGAAATCAGAATCCATCACACACATAGTTTTTAGTAACACAGATGATTTTTCAGGCAGCGACAGAATATCATGATCTAAAGGAAAATAAGTAGATGCCTAGATTCTGAACATGCTTCATACCTTTGGAACAACCCCTTCGGGGGCGGGGGGGGCGGGTTGCATTTGGCTTGAAACTAGTTCAAAAAATGATTTCAACATTCAGTTTCTGTCCAGGAAACTGAGATCTCAAATGAGTATACTAAAGCCAATTTTAAAAGCCTTTGCATTAGTAGCATGTTCCCATTTCTTTGGTCACCTGTGGTTTCCATATGCACATCTATAATCCCCAAATATTTCCTGGTTCATTTTCTCCAAAGCTTAAAGTGTACATAGGTGATCTTGAGACAAATCTTAGCCAAGGATGAGCCAAATCAGTGAGAATGAGAGTAGCTACTACAAGCACTTTACTTGTTCACTGGACATCAGGCAGATGCAGGGATAAAACTGTCAAGTGCGAAAACACAAAGAGAAATATTGCTATTTTCTATTATTCACATTCTTCCCATGAGCTGTTTGCTCAGTTGCCATGGCATAGGCGGTGAGATTTCATAATTTTTCCCCTGCCTGCCATGTGCTTATGCAACAATGTGAATTTAATCAGCCCAGACAGTTGGTTGTGTTTTGTCCATGTGAGTGGAATAAAACTTTTCTCACCAGCTAAACCCACAAAGTATCTAAAAGCCATAAATAATCAGCAACTCCTATGACTTGCACCTGCTTGCTTTATTTGACCAAGGATACAGAAAGGCTCATATAATGAACAGAGTTCCCGAGCATTAATCACTTCTGATTGCTTATAAAAATCAAAGTAGATTTTATGTTTAGAATATCAGACATTATTTTGTTTCTTTCCTGCACCAAGATCTTAGTTGGGTCACTGTTGCAGCCTTATCCCCTCAATAAAATCATACTTGTTTCAAAAATGCCTTGACTGGGAAAAGGGTACCTTCTGGAGAGCAAATAAATTTCTAGTTATCTATTAATTGTAACAAACCTATTCTTCTAGTACATCCTAACCAGCAAAAGGAGGTGGTAAAGATGCAAGAAAAAAAATGGCTGGGGAGAAAGCAGAAAGCTATATAAGAGAAATCTATGCCAAGCTTATGCAGAAGCAAGTATGTGCCAGCTTCTACAAAACAATACAACTTTATTTTGTATAGTGTCTTTCATCCAAAGTGTATCTCAAAACCACTTTACAGGAGTTAAACAATACAGTTACAGAGATAAATAATAGCAGAGGGAGAGCAAAATTAACAGATACAGGCAAGAGAGAAAAGATATATTTTCAGCTGAGATTTGGAATGAGAGCTTCATAGGAACATTGGAGTGTTTAAGTTTTAGCATTTTTCTAAACAGGGCTTAGCAATGTCTACAGAGATACAAATCAGAGTTAAAGTGGTAAATGCCAGGAAATTCAAAAGTATGGCTTTATTAACGCCTGCAGGTTCAAAATTAAATTAAATCAAAATAAGAAGCCAACAGAGTGGTTTAAAAATGAAGGCAGCCTCTCAATCTTTATACTTCTGGCTTTAAGCCATTCATTCAGCTCTATAATATGTGTAACTGGTTTCTTTAAAAGGAAGAAAGTCCAGCAAAAATAAAACAATGGGCAAAACATCGAGCACTACATGATGTAAATCTGGTGCAGCTTCTCAGATATTAAAAAAGGTATATCAGAGAGTAAAACTGGACCCAAAGTATCTTTCATGGAATCTGCAAACATATGATACTGTCTGTTTGGTAACCAGGGATCTAGTCCTCTGGGGAAGCTCTGACTGGGAACAGAACTCTGCCTATTTAGTTCTCCTAAATTAATCAGAACCTTAGTTACCTAATAGTTTTAACATTGTATGCTTAATAACAGCTTGAGAAAGATACTGCAAGGATATAGAATACATTGACATCAGGGAGCATCTGTATGGGCACAGCAGTATATCGGCACTGTTATCCTGTCAGGATTGGTGCTTGTATGGCAATTTACTTTGTGGCTACCTGGAAAGCCATTTAAAAAAGAAGTCAAAATTCAAATTTGAGATTTAAAATAAAAAGCTTTTTCTTGAGTAGATCAAAACAATCAAACAATTTTTCTGCCTAAGTTGAAATAAACTTTCCATGACTTTTCTGAAGATATGTTTGTGAAGCAATGTCTCCAGCAAAAGCAGGAATTGCTTATTGTGAAGGGAACTGATCCCACAAAGCCATGTAAGAACTTTCAGTGCAGCCTGTGTTTTAAATAATAGGGCTCAATTCAACAGTAGCATAAATGATGAGTTTAAGTGAGCTTGCAAAGCAGACATAAGACTTCAAGTACACCAACTTCCACTTAAGTCACATGCAATAAGTACGCAAAGGTTGTATAGAGCAAACACATGAAGAATTGACCAGTGGCTGTAAGAGAAAAAAGAAATAGTACTATCAGGGGCCATCAGCAGAGGAAGAAATTGCTTTATTTATTAAGCGCTGGCTGGCTGAATGTTAATTTTGACAGACATTGCCAAATTTGCTATTGCCACGGTGTCTGCAGGTCTTTGTTTACACTTTAATACTCACACCTGTTTTCCAGCCTCTGCAGAACAGGTTATTTGGCACTATTATTTTTGCCACTTGTAAATATTTCACAAAAAGAGGGTACTTATTTCTTGAGATAATATTCCAGAATACTCTACCTGATCCTCAGCTGAATAGTAACTGTTCTCATTCCAAACCTCCGTTTTCTGAGAGCCCTTTCCTTAATCCATATGCTTCTTGGAGGTGTTCAGTGAATGATGGCTTCATGTATAAATCAGTAGGCCGCTTCACATGGAAAACTCTATTTGCTGAGCTCATGACATTTTCTGCATGTAGCAGTGGGAGCCAGCTGCCATTGAGAACTGTATACAAAGGGCACATAAATTGCTGGGTGTCATGGAAAAATTTATGCACAAGCTACATGGTTTTCCATGCAAGTTTCTAAGTGTTTTGCATGGATGCAGGAAATAAGCAAGTGTCTGTAGAAGTCCCTGCCTCGTCCATTGATCATCCCGAAGCAACAACAGAGATGAAGACACAGGCTTTGTACAGCTCCCCAGTTTTACAGGACTGGTACATAACCTGCCTGGGAAAACACATCCCACCCCCTACCCCATTTCTTGACTCTTAGATCTTCAACATCATTTAAGCTGTATCATCTGAAAATTAACATAATCTCAAATTAACATCATTTAAAAAAAATACCCCCCCCTTATGTCACACTCCAGCGGAAAAAAGATTTCCACCATTACATCACATAAACCAAAGCCAGTGTACAAAATAAAGCTGAAGCTCTATAAACAACAGTAACCCTGCCTCCTGTGAGAGCCCATTATGCAGATTTTCATTACATAACCACAGACTTGCTTTCTTTTTTCACTGCAACTTGGCCATTTGTGCAACCTTTATGTTTTGCACCTTTGCTATCCACTATAATAAATGCTCTTGCTCTCTTCAGGCTTCACTCCTGTTTGTAGCTTCTCACGTAACTCCTTTTTCTTCGGAGGAAACAAAGTCCTGAATCAGCTAGGAAAAGATGTTCTCTTGATGAAAATTTTCCTAAAAGTGTGGCCTTTTTTATGCTAGGCTCTTACATACTCATGTTTTGCTGTATAGCTCTAAATATCTAGTACAATTATGGGAAATGAGGGTGCCAACACTGTAGTAAATGCTGCAGCCCCATGACCTTACTCAGTCCTTTAGTCTAGATAACACCTTCCTGAGCCTGATGCTGTACTTCTAGGGAAGGTAAAGAGTTGGTATTACGAACGAGAGCTTTGCCTTAAGAACTAGTGGAAAAGTGCCAACATGGCAGATTTTTTGTTTGTTTGTTTTTTTAAATAAGTAATGATTCTAACAAGTATGGTAATGGAGCACAAAAACAGAATAAATTGGTTGGATTTTATTAGGAACCAGCATGGTAAAGTTGCCCATAACATTCTCCAAGCATGGATTATGAATCTTCACTCTTTCAGCATACAAGAATCTTTCCCTTGAAATAACCTTAGTGCTTCATTATCAAGATTCTCAGAAAAACTAATAAAATTACTTTATTCATTTCTTTCTCCATGTGTGTGTGTATGCATGTGTATATATTTATATAAAGGATACAGCAGAAATGTTAGCCTTGCAATATTTGTCAATACAAGATATGAGTAAAGATAATTCTGTCACTTCAAAGGCTCCTTGAAAGTTCAAGTCAAGACTAAAAAACTAAGAACAACAACAAAAAACCTTTAACCTGCATGATGACTTGGTCTTGCTTTTCAAAGTACCTAATATTTTTCCGTCCAGCCCTTCTATGTTATTTAAATGCTGGTAATCTTGTTCATGGCAATTTCAATAAGCCACAGCAGACATATAATGCTTCCTCTTTTAATAGGTGCAAAGTGAGTTATTGTCACAAAGCATATATATGAAAAAAGGATGTGAAAAGAGAATCCTGCCTAATCTCTGTAATAAGGGCTTGCGAGGGTGCTAACATGGTCACCTGAATTATGCATGTCTATTGTGTTCAAATATCATAAATCGATGCATGAATACCCTCCAAATCATTTTCAGTTCATGAACATTTATATACAGAGCTCTTGAGCACTGCAAAGACAATTAGTCATATTTGTATGCCGGAATTAATTGAGAGTGAGATGCGGGAGGCAGAAAGAGAGAACAAAGAATGCTTTTTGTCAGTTCTTCCAACTGACAGGGATAATTAGATATATGAAATTGAAATTCCTCAGCAGGGGGTTTCTGTTGACAATGAATTTTCTTTTGATTCCATTCTGTTATTCTTTTATGCTGTCATCTGTGGCAATTTGTTATTCAGCTTGAAGCTTAAAAAAGCAAAGCATTCCGCTTTTATGAGTAGATGATGTCAGTTTGTACACTGCTGGGAAACAGATATTAAATGTAATCTTTAAACTAAAAAAAAAAAAGAGGAAAATAAAACCAGTTAAAGAGACAGTGCTCTGTTTACACAGCCCTCGGAGTAAAACTTTTGTGAAAGAGGGAACTTGCTTTGATGGGTTTTTTTGAGATGCTCAGGCTGCAATAATGTTACAGTTTCAGTGCAAGACTGAGCCATGCTGCCTAGCAGAGCAGATTCGTTGCTGGCAATGTCCACTTAATACTACTTTGAAAACACTAGAATCGCTGCTGACAGACATTACTGCAATAAAATGACATTGTGCTGTCATCTGCTTGTACCGATATGGACAGTATGCATTCGCATTTCCAAATCTAACTCCTGACCAAAAGGACCAGAGCACATGAACCTACTTAGTGCTTTGGAACCTGATTTGGCATCCAGGGCTGATTTTTGCACAGCAAGTTCATCAGGCATTTGAAAACCAAAGAAGCTGCAGAATCTGGCCCTCAGTTAAAAAAAAAAAAAAAAAAGATTAATTAAAAAAAAAAACATTTCTTCCCCTTCGCCACTCCAGGTGCTCTCTCATCCTCTCACCTTCCTCGAAAAAAGAAAGGCTCATTCAGTGCACCATCAGCACAGGCAACATGAAAGCTTTAAGAAAAAAACATCAGCTAAAATAACTGTCTGCCAAACTTTGGTCTTTACAGTAAGAAATCTGCACATTTACCTATTTTCTCCTCTGTGCGATTTTGACAGTCAGCATGCACTTATGTAAAAAATATACCACATAGGCACACACTGCACTATATAAGCCTATGCATATATACACTCCTAATAATCAGAAATGTGTATAAAACCTTACTTAGGTTTTCTGGCAAACATCTTTTACAAGCATTGCATGGAATCTAGAATATGAAAAACCCATACTGTTCCACCTTCACCCTCCCCTTTTCATTGGAGCTGATCCATTGAGTTCTCCTGGCTTTCTTTTGCCTCTTTCCCTCCTCCAAAACCCCACGTTGTTTGGCATTCGTTATTCTTCAAGCTGCAATTTCTCCTTCAACAGGCATCTTGGTGACTGTGGTTTTATTATATTTTATTTTTATTTTTTTACTAAAGCAACAACCACACACAGTGTTATGATGTAGTATATATTCCAATGAACCACTGTGAGTCTAACTATACCATACGGCATATCATTAAACATAGCAATATTTAACCCATATGTATTATCGCCTCTGCACCCTCAGAGCATTCTTTGCAGATGTAGTTTTATCTTTCACTTTATGGAAGAAGGCCCTGTTTAAGAAGCTATGCAATCTTTGAAGTTAAAATAACTGAAAATACATTTTGAGAGACTTTTTACACTGGTGAAAGGCATGAGTGTCTCCACAGTGTCCCGATAATGACCTAGAAGGGGCACTTCTTATTTAAAAATGTTAAGCTCTATTCAGTCTTTTGGTCTCTGTTGAGTCTCATTAAGGATGCTGCTTGTGATGGCAGTTTCTGTAACTTGGCACATGTCCACTGGGAAATGCATTGATGCCATCAAGTCACTTCATGAAGATAAATTTATTTGGTCACTACTGACCTTTGATGAATTTGAACTGGTGACTCCGACTTTAAAGTCTCCTTTCTTTTACTGCCCTCCTACCATCCAAATAGCAGTGTAAACATTGTGACTTTTTCAGTTTGTCCTTCATCTCAGCCTTAGTTATATTGGGTATGTCATCTACCTTTATACAGGTTTAACAAAAATTAGAGGCTATAATGGATGTTTTAGAGTTTTCAGTTCAGTAAGCAATATGTAAACAGTTGTCTACCAGTTACAGGATACCATACACCTCAGCCTTGCCGTTCAGGCTTATTCAGTAAGGATGTACACATCATGTAATCAACTGCAGGTGACTCACCTTTGGTTCCCCCAAGCCCACCCCATGCTAGCCCAGAGCCTATGGGGATTCAGCAGGACTCTCTGAAGGTGAACTGCTGCAGCCATGAATAGCTGGTATGCTCTAGAGTGGGGTATAAGCTACCAGATGAAATTCTCCTTTCTAAAGAGGAAGAGCAGGGCCACCATGCCTAGCTTGACAATTACAGCACTCCTCCAGAAAATTGAGACTATGAATTTAAATGTCAGGAAGCCACTGAACCCAGATCTCCTCTGTAAGTGCCCTTGCCAGGAAGCTATTGGACCATAATGGACATCTTTTACATTCTCATCTCTTCTTCTGGTCAGAAATGGAAAAAAGAAACCGACAGCTGTACTATACTTTGGTAGGCTAACATTCATTGCCAGCCTGGGATCCTGTCCAAGTATGCCTATGGAGCCTCTCAGTGGAACTAGAAGTGGGGAAAAAAAGAATGAAAGAAAAAAAAAATAAACAGTCCTTCTTTCTAGATGTAAGGCAGAAGATGCTCAGCTGTGTTAAGACAGACAAAAGTTCTGCTGGAAACTTCTTGATATTCTTAAAGCACATAGGGGAAGTATCTTTGGAATTCAGGCAGCAGCTGAGACTGCAACTCTGCACAGAGGCATCTAATTGCTGCCTTCAACATCTATGTATGTCCTTTATTTGCTCAAACTCAAAATTAATATACCTCTTTCACTGAGTAAGAAATTCAGTTACAGCACAAACTCGGGCCTCAAATGCACTTTTTAGCACTGAGACTTCACTTCCCAGTGTACACTGCTAGAAGACAGGCATATTAATTGGGAATCACTGAGACCAGACGCGTTAGTATCTTTTGGTGTTCAGTCACCACTAAAGCCTCCACCGCACTTTGAGAAAACCAATATAATATAAATTAAATATAAATTATAAATTTGTTTCCCTCATCATGCTAACTGACAAAAATCAACAAAGCAGAAGAAAGGCACAGAATTTAGTTATGAGCATATTTTCAACTAAAGGTAAATAGCCATTTCTTTCACAACCTCACTGCAAAACTTATTTGATGGCTGTGGTCAGGGCTGGAGAACACTAATTTAAAATACCCATTCTCTCTTCAGAGAAGCTCTGGTATATCACGGCTGCATTATTTCATGTGTGTTTTCCTTTGCAAAAAGGACTACACAGGCAGAATAGATGTTCATATGATCTTTCTCAAGAGTAAATTAAATTACTATTGCATGGACGCTCTGCCATAAAAGAAGGGAAGTTATTATTTGAGGCGTTCCTTCTCACATCCAAATATCATTTTGTAAGTCACCTGCTAAAGCAAGCAGTGTTACATGATAGTCTAGCTTACCACAAGGAAATGGTTGTACAGATTTCCCTTTCCCATTTTCTAACAGCTACAAATGTCTGCACCTGAAGATAAAACCCCAAAGCTTACCCTTACAGTTATTTTATAAAAGAAATAAAACCATATGATAAGTTAAATGAATGTGTCCTCTTTTTTCCTGTTATTGTGGATGTGGTGAGATACCCTGTTTACAGCTGCAAATACCAAATACCTTAAGTTCTGGCAAGTGATTGACTCTAGATGCCTTTTGCCAGATAAATAATCCCATCTCTTTTAGATTTCTAGCTTCATTCCTGAACTGCTTTTCTGTCTCATTCTCATTATCCTTGCAGCATGTGTTCCTCTAGCCGGACAGAAGAAAAGTTACCACTTGGGCACTGGCAAGGACACAACAGCTGATGCTGCCCATTTCGGAGGGTCTATCAAATCTCCTCAGCCCAAAACAGAGTGAGTGATGTGGGGTATAATCATGGGGATTTGAACCTCTTTGGCTTTACAGATAGGTCCAGAAACGATTGTTTTCAAAATGATTAAGAAGCGCTCTCTTCTGGCCTACTACGTGGCAACTTGAATCCACACACCGAAGTAAAGATACCTACATCACCGCCACACCTGGTTTAGTGTTGCGGTACTTCTTTGAAGGGGAAAATATTAATTACTTCACATTTTCTCCGTGGATTCTGTGTCTGACTTTCCTTCAGCGCAAGGTGAAGCTGGGCCCTAAATGACTACCATTCACATCTTCCTCACAGAGGGGCTGACAAAAACTTAGGAATGAAGACTTGCTCTTACAGATGCTTTAGGATAGAGGCAAAACATGTCAACTGTCTGGGAAGACTTACAGTGCTCCCACACTAGGTGACCTGATCCCCAGAGAAAAAGTTTCACTTGCCATTATATCAATTCTTTCAGTTTTCGTAAGTGTATACTGCAGCTAATTCTGGGATTATTTCAGTGTTCACCTTGAAGTCAGTGTCCCTATTTGTATGCCCTAAGAAAGGCCACACTCGCCCAAGGTCTCTGTTTAGCCATGCTATTGTAACCATGCTTTCTATTTTAGCCACAGCACCTCTAGATAAATACAGTGCAGCCTCCACTTTCCTCCACGTCTCATCTCTGACCACTCATCCCTTTTCCATGAAGTTTTCCAGTCCCGACCAGTACAACTCCCACCTGTTCAGCACAACTGGTGAAACACACAGAATAAAAACTGTGGAGGGTGCTTTGCACCTGGGACGCCCAGAAAGGCAAGGCCAGGGCCAGCACCACCCACCACCCCGCACCACAAAATGGCTGCCATGGGCCTGGCGGCTTTAAAGGGGCTGCGCAGCGGTGGCCGAGCCAGCGCAGCTGTACTCGATGGGGCCCCGCAGCCCCGAGCGGCGGGTGGTGCAGATGGGCAGATTTGGGGGTCATGGTGGTGGCTTGTTTTCCCGCACCCCCACTTCATCCTGATGAGATTTGTGCCAGATGCTGTGTTTCATAAAGTAAACACCCAGGCCCATCTTCTCACTTTGTAATTACGTGCATATATTCTCCACATAATAAAGCTAGAATAAAATCACTCCTCGCCCACAAGTAGTAAATCAAGCAAATGGTGAATTAAGTTTGTCTGATGAATGTTGCTCTTTATAAAATTAAGCTGTTTACAACGTGTGGTTCATCTTCTTTTACATGTTTAATGATTTTATTGCTTAGTATTTGTTCTATTATTCCATTATTGTTCTATTATTGTGCAAGGAAGAGAAGTTAGATTTCTGTGCTGTGATTGTTAAAATTATCCTCCTTTCCATTTCTTTGAAACATTTGCATTTGCTGCAGTTTTTCATGATTATAAGTACAAAATGAAATGTCACTCTCAGATGTCCATCATATTTTTTCCTCTTACATGTATATACACGGATGAGCAGCTGATTTCCAAAAGTTGGAAGAAGACAAGTTTGTGTTGTGGAAAATATTATTTCGCACCCAACAGAAAGTTTCGTTTTGTTTTCAGTTTTGAACTTTTTGCAGTAACATCAAATGCGTTTCCATCTGAAACATTTTCCAGCAAGAACTGTGCTATTTACCCATTCCAAACCACTTTCGCGTGAAACGCCTAAATGAAACCTTCACCTTCCCACCTAGCGGAGCAATTCAGTGACTTCTACCTATTTCTGCAAAATGCTTCAGTCAACGTTAAACCAGATTTTGCAGGCAAAAGACCACTGCAGTTGTATGTTCTCACTTATCTCTGTGTTATTATGACAGGTGAGGACTTAAAAAACAAATTGCTGGCACCTGCACTGCCCTGCGAAACCGCCCACGGCGTTGTCCCGGGTCTCGGCCAGCGGCCCCAGGGGAGCACGGCCAGCGCGGCGGGCCAGCACAGGGCCCGGAGGCGGTGTTTTGAGGGACGCAGGCTTTCAGGGACAAGCCGTCAGGCAATCCCCACGACACACCGTGGCGGGGAGCCCCTGGGGCTGCGGCAGCGCCTGGCGCCCTGCCCGGTACGCGGGGTGGCCATCATCCCTCGCGTGCGCTGCCAGGCCTCCTCACGTTGCGCAGCCCCCGAGGCTGTGGGGCAGGAACAGGGTGACTCTGGCTTGGTGGGGAGGAGAGGTGGCCACTGCGGGGACCCCAAGGGAGGACTGGGGCAAGGGGTAGAAGGATGGAAAAACAGGGGACGATGAGGACAGGCTTAGAGGAGGCTGGTGGAGGGAGAAGAAACCAGATGCTGGGGACAAGGACGAACACAGTGGCGGTACTGGGCGGCCCCACAGCCATGGAAGAAACCCGAGGACTCAGCTGGGCCAGCTGGGCAGGGGGCAGCAATGGCTCGACACAGGGTAGGGGGGTACCCGCACACCCCAAAAGCTGGTGCCCCGTGGGTGAGCATAAAGGAGAGGCATAAAAAGTTAAGAGGGAATCTCAGAATTGAAGTCTGTCATATCAAGTTGCCAAGTTCCTTCTGTAACCAAAAGCTGATTCTGCTTCCTACAAAAGCACAGTTTTTATATATTAGCAAGCAATTATACTGTTTTTAAAAAAGCCTGGAAAGAGTTTTAGAAATAGAAAATATGCAAGTTATTGTAGCCTAAGGCTGGCATTAACTCACAAAATGTTAATTTATATTTTATGTGGGTTTTATTTTTATACACCTGCTTTTCTTTGCAATTCATAAAAAAAATATTGATATCAAAGGAATTGCTCTGTCACAGAATTTATAATCTTAACTGAGAGGTTCAAATCATTGTGCCTTATAATCTTTTAATCTTTTCAGATATCAAGGGTAATTTGTGGGGGGGATATACAAGTTGAAAAAAAATCTTATTTTTCTAATGATCTTAAAAATATTACTCATTCATTTATTTCTCAACTGTTTTTCTAATCTGCTGCAATTCCTGTTAGTCATTTACACAGTGCTTTTTTTTGTCTCATTTTTATTAAGTTTTCTTAAAGAAAAGAAAATGTGAGGCTTACATAGCAGCAGGCCTGCATACCCTTCACAGCTGAATGAAGCCAAGAGAATGCAGTGTTTGGGGTTTTCCTTGCTTTGGTTCCCTTCTCATGTTCTCTGATGTTTTCAAAGCCCATAAACTGCTTTCTTTCAGGTTCAGTCTCGCAGGCAAGCCACTACTTCCTTCAGTGTCCCAGCAGGAGCCTTGGGTTCGATGGTGTCTCTAGGTCTCCGGGCTGGAAGACACAAGGAGCCCTGCAGAGACAGCACCCTCAGATTCAAGAGGGAGAAAAGTACCTCACATCACCCAGGAGAAATCCCTCCGGTCCATTAAGGTGTTGTGCTGATTGGCTTTAAGAGTCTGATTCATCCCTGGAGTAACTCCATTGACTTCTGCCATCTTACACAAGGGACAGTTTTGTCTTCAAACAGCAAATTGCAAGCAGGAGACTTGGGAGTGTGCATGCTTTTCTGAGGCGGGGACAAATGCAATCAGTTGTTATTTTGCTGAGTGTTTCTGCCTGAAGAAGATAGGAGGAGTATTTTCCTGTTAAATCAGCCTTGAATTCATGGACATTTGATTTTTCAAATGTTCTAATCACACATTCAGCTTTAAGCTCCCATTTTAGGAAAGCTGAGTAAACCTGACCTGTTAGTGCTTTACTTGCATTCCTGATATCATTGAGCTTGATGTGTTAGGGGAGAAGGGAAGAATTTAGGGTTCTCTATAGCAAGGTATGGATTGAGAATCGACCTTTCTGCACTTTAAAAGGCCTCAGGCACCATCAAGGTGCCCCTAAAATGCAAGGGAAGGGTATAATTACAGTAGGATAATGATCAAACTTCTGCTTCTGCTGCACTTCCCTTAGGAAAACTTCATTCACTTTCTGCCTTAGAGGGTAGATGAAAATATCCTCGAAGGATTAGATTCTACTGAGTAGCTGTTTCAAGGGAGTTCCAAGACTGGGATTTATGCAATGTCCAAGTGCTGGTTTCATGCACCCTTTGGCCAGCCCGTGTGCTCCCTAAAACTAGCAAATCATGCCTCCATTCATGCTTCATTCCCCTGCCTTCTCTCGGGGCTACTAACAAATGGTTTAGATCTGCAAGGCAGGGCAGGGTCAGCAGTACAAGTATGTTCCCAACCACAACTTCACAGTTGTTAACTTATGCGAAAGGTTAAGGCAGATGTTAATTTTCAAATGACCTCCTATCTTTGTATCACCTCTCTCCCTTCTCACCAAGCAAGCAGTGCTATGTTTTTAATTCCCTAATGTGTGACCCAGCAGCCCGTATCATCTTACAGAGAGTGAATAGAAAAGTGAAGGGCAGGCTGTGTGGTCACTGTTTTCAATATCCTTCCTGCTAGCCATTACATCATCCAGCTACTCTCTAAGAGGATTTTCAGCAGGCTTGGCTTCGTTATTAAAATAGTAATTAATTTTTTCCTCTTCACAAAACCCAAGGACCTTCAAATGGAGGCCTCAGGAGTGAGGGCAGTTTCCTTTTGAAAGTGGCCTTTCTAGAAGCCATAATCAGCTCTCCAACTTTACAGTACACATGTTCCCCAGTAAATGTGATTAAAGAGCCACACAAAAACCCCTTGCAGAAAATTAATTCAGTTTCCAGAATAAAAAGTTTGATAAAGTTGTGCAATGCTCCAATGACAACACATAATAGAAGTGCAGAGTTTTATCCTCTTGAAGGATAAATGAGCGGCCAGAAAGGTCTGGTAGTTCCCAGAGTAAAAACATCTGCTACAGCTAATTCACTTTAGCTTTTGATTGTAAAATTCATTAGCCATATCAGGCAGCTGTAGTTTCAAACATGTTGCTAGGAAGTACAGTTTTACAGGCTGGGATGTGGTTTGTTCTCCTCAGCAGTGGTGAGGTAGCATGAGTACCCAGTGAAATGCAACCTCCTACAATCCAAAAATAGGGGCTTGAATGATGGGGGAGGGTGGGTGGACAGGAAGTTTAGTGCTAAATACAAAGGAGTGCCAAGCACCATCAGAGCCACGGTGGCTGATCATTTCCATTGCCGTATCAATTCCATCTGAAAACTTCAGCCTTCCTGCAAGCTTGGGGAGGAACTTGCTTTGTGGATTATAAAGTAAACAACATGCACATACATAATGTGGCAGTATATTTCATTTCTGTATTCTACAGCACCTTTTTACAGATTGTATTAAGCGTACAGACTGAAGTAAATTTTATGGAAAAGTGCTTCCACATGCCGTTTAAGAGATGAACTCAAACTGGATTAAAATATATATATATATATATATATATATATATATATATATATATATATATTTAACTAAACTAAACAGGGATAGACCAACATAAAACTGCCTCCTGTAGGTATTTTATTCTTGCCAATTAATACTGATCTGTGAATCCAAAGATAAAATTAACATAGCAAATATATCATTCCATACTTCTGACTAGTATCCTGTCAGCTTTCCTGGTGCACAGGTTTGCTTTCCCCTGCACACTGCTCATGGTTCTTGTAAATCATTTTGTAATACCAGGGATATCCCTTGCTATTTGGACTCAGTTTACAAAGGCAGCTAAAATGGAGTGGGAATCAGGGACAGAAAAACTGCGCCTTTGTCTCCATCAGACAATGACTACTCTATCCTGGAGTATAGGTATAGAAAAAGTGATTTTTTAAAATTATTATTTTAAATTATTATATCCCATAAGACTGGTGATGGTCAGTGATCACCAGTTGACTGGTGAAATTCGGTGTTGATTTTTGAAGGCCAGAAAGAATGTCTGAACACCTATCAAACCATCACTGAGGTTGGTTACTGCTGCAAAACTATTGTCCCTCAAGAAAGAGTGACAAATTGGCATTTATGTTTCCATTGCTTCCTTTTCACCAGTCACAATGAGTTATGGATGACTGGCACCTTACAGATAGGAGGGTGCAGGGACAATCAGCCTGGTGATGATATATTTTGCTTAAAGTTGATTTCAGCACAACAATTTTTGTATTTTTAAGCTTTGACCACATAGGGTAGAACTTGTTACTCTCTCCATTCTAACATAACTGTAAGGCAACTGTTGTAATTAATTTTGTAAATTCACTCAGTTTTCCCTATCACAGCCATTATATTTTGTCATTACTGAGAATGGTCTAGGTTTTGCTAATAGCAAAAGTCCAACAAGGACCATTTTGATTGGTGGCAACGATGCTGGTGGGAATACACCATTTTTTGAAACTTTTTTCCTACCCATTTCACCTGATTCATAACCTATATACCTTGTGAAGACTGTGTTCCAGCTTTGCCCCTTTATTTAGTGGGAAACACTGAGAAAATGCTGATTCAGGAAAATCTACATTCTGAGTTCTGGGTTTCTCTTCTCTTCTCTTCTCTTCTCTTCTCTTCTCTTCTTCATTTCATTTCATTTCATTTCATTTAGCTCTGACTAATTTCAAACTTGTATTCACAGCAAATGCATGCTATTGATGATCTGTGGTGGGTAATCTATGCTTGAAATGGGTGAGATAATTTCGATTTTTCAGTAGAGATGTTCAGCTACATACAGAATCTAGGGTATGAACTGCTATTAAAGGCATTGAAATGTTTCTATTTCTGCAAATTATCCACACAAATAAAGGATATGATTCTATAGGCATTCCTCCCCATTTTTCAGCTAGCTTCCATTACTATACATACGTTTTATGATGGTAGTTTTTTCATTGAGCTTTGACTCATATTTGCTTCCACTTCCCGTGCAGCATACTTATTATGGTGACACTTAGAGTTCAGGTCCTCACTGCAGTGACTTTCCCTGAGTTCTTCACAACACCCAAGATCTGCTGGGTTGCTCTGGTAACTCCTGATGCTTTCCCTAGCTGGGCAGTGGGGAGCATTTGCTGGCAAGGGTCTTCCCCTGCAGACCTCTCCTTTCATTTTATTCATGCTGTTTTGGGCACCATTCACAATCCATTCACTTACTCAAACCTTTAATTCAGTATTACTATAACCTATGCTGTGTTTATTCTGCGAGTGAAGCTATTTTATTCTCTTTAATTCCTTTAATAGTCTCGGGTGCCACTCAGTGGGTGCTGCATCAAAATAAATAAGTAATAAACCAAAGGTTTGGTCATGCCTCTGGAAACTCTGCTGCCTTACATGACTATTCTCAACTTTGCTGGCAGACATTTTATTATGCTTCTGACTCTAAAACTGCTTACACAGCACCCGAGGTGACAGATCAAAATTTAGTAACACTTCTCTGTCTTCATGGTCTTATGTGCCTGTCTTCTTCCTCAAAGGCCTACTGGATACTGTATGATTTGGAATAAATAAAGGAGATAAAGAAATATATATATATATATATATATATATAAATTGTATTGAGAACCACATCTGGCCTTCATCCAAAGTTCTCCTGAGCTGAAAAAGCATACAGTAACTACTGCTGAACACCACAGGTGGTGGGACCCAATATGCTACACTTATACCATGATGTCTTACAGCATACTTGCTTCAACATTTTACAAAGTGAGCTTTCCTCCTCAGTGCAGAATAAGATGGAAAGAGGATGGTTTTGGACTGAGCAAATTTCACTGGTTATAGTTCTCTACCATATCATGCTAGTGCACTGAATGCAAATTATCACTTTCCTCTCATGTTCTACATGGGGAGGCTGGACACATTTAATTTAATTTCTGAGTTGTAAACAGCACTAAACCAAGGAACATACCCGCATAGCCTACACTATGGAGCAAAGGCTGTGCCTGATGGGCCTGCAATCCTGCCTACTACATATACTTGGGCTGCACCCTAACTCCATGCTGGGATCAGTGGGGTTGTGTCTCTCCCCCCTACATCTTAACTCCCTTCCAAAGGAAATCCAGAGTCCCAAATGAAGAGGCTGAGTGCTTTGGTGCACTCCAATGGACTCTTGATGGGTACAGGCAGGGGCCAGGACTACACAAAGCACACTTCCCCCACAGTATAGTCTCAGAGTTAATTCCTACTGCAAGCTACCATCGATCAGCACAGTTCCCCTAAAATAAAAGGAGTTATGCTAATCAAAAAAGGCCCCCTTTTCCCCCTATAAATATTCCTCTCCTGCCCTTTTCTTCTAGCTCTCTCTGATTCTGGACAGAGAGGTATTCTCTCTGTAACACTGACTTTCAATTATTTTTGTGACATTCTAGGCTGTTAGCTAAGGATCTTAGCAATAAAAGGCAAAAGGGAGTATTTAGTTGCTCTTGTGGCCATAGTGATGTGAGAGGTTGGACATTCATTTCCCCTACTGTTTTTATAAAGCCATATGGACATGGACATTAACCACAAGTGTTTGATGATGCAGATGTGCCTTCTCCCTTTCCTTGATCTTCTCTTACAATGGGCAACTGTAAAACTTTAATATTGATTATTTCTTCTGGTCATATTGCACCTGGATTTGATCTTTGTAATATTATACAACATTCAAATATGTCTGCTAGATACTGCTACCTCTGAAGCTGTTGTATTCATATGATTGGTAGTGTATGTCTAAATGAATTTACAACAGTCTCATCTCTCTCATAAACTGCAGGATGAATTAATACTGAACCAGGGGAGAAAATTCACAGCTAATCTACATTGTCATTGCTTCACTGCTATCACCGAAGTTATAGCAATTAATACCTACTGAGTATCTGCCCTAAAGTTTCCAAAATGTCAGAGATACTTTTTCTTAATTTTGAAACAAACAATTTAACATGCAGGATTAATTTTCCTATGTTCTGTACTGAAATATTAACTCTAAACATGGGCATCAGTGACTTTCACATAAATATAGGCTTCTCAAAATCTTTTAAAATTCCTTCCATTCTCTGGAGGAACCTATATATATATCTGTATACATCCATATATAAAAATATATATCTATATATATACACACACAGATAGATCAGTGTGACATATTATTTTCTTACATTTCATGTTCTCCACTCTGTCTCATGAATAGGCCAAGTCTTTTGTCTCTCTCTCTCTCTCTCTCTCTCTCTCTCTTTCTTTGCGACCAAATGGAATGGGTACCCACAAAAGTTTTGTCACGTGGGAACATGGTTGGAAAAAAGAACAGATGTTGCACAGCACTTCTTTCAACTTATTATTCATATTGCAGTAATTCCAAGAGGCCATATTCCGATGGGGCTAGACACAGTACATCTAGTCACCAAATACTTCCCTAGAGTGCCACAGAATAGTAGTTAAGTGTCTATGTAAAATGAAGTCTGCCGTATTCAGCACACCTTGAGTATATTTATGTATTCTGAACCACATCTCTACCTTTGGAAGTCTTAGTAAGACAGACACTAAATCTAGTCTTATTCTCTGTGAATCTTCCTTTTAAAAAGTAACATCAGAAAGTGCTCTTGTGACCAGCTGACCAAAGTTGGTTCTACTCAGGGAAAGTGGCAGTCTCTTCTTGAACAGTATTGCAGCTTTGTTGGCCGGTGCAGAGGACAGGACATGGTCTGCACTTCAATTATTCCTACACAATTATATGGACTTCAAATCCCACTCATACGTTTCTGTAAATCCACTGGACACAAATGTAAGAAGAGGTTCACTCGTCTAGGAATGACATCAGAAGAAAAGTAAATAATTGAGCCTGATCCTTTCACAAGGTTGAATTTAAAAGATTGTCAGAAACATAGTCTCCTAATTTGCCAAATTTGCAAAAGGTTCTTTTTGGCACAAAGTTTACTTACTTAATAGAAAAAAATGCTTTAAATAAACCACAGGACATCACTGACTGGAATTCATTTATTTTGTTCAGGTTCCCCATTTTTGTCTTCTGCTGGAAACAAATACCTGCATTCCCCTTTCCTCCAAGTAGGACCAGGCTCTATCCTCAAAACTGAGCTTCAGCTTGATAAACGTGGAGCTGTGAGATTGTGGGCATGATGGAAAGGGTTTATTGCCACACTTCTTCAATCTGCTAGGTCTCTTACAATAATGCAAATGCCTGTTCACTATAATCAGTTTCATGCAAATGCCTGTTCACTATAATCAGTTTCATGCTATTTTTGAAGTCAATTCTCTTTTTCCCCTCCCTTGAGTATGACATAGATGCCAAGTAGAACAATAACCTACACGGGGAAAAAAAACAGACTTGCAGTGCAAGAGGATTACAAAATGTATAAGCTTTCTAATGTTTATGATATTTTTGTCTCACAATACCCAGGAATTAGGAATAAAATGGAAAATAGGACTGAGCTATATAGCTGTGAAGGATATCTGTGCTAATTTTGATAATTTTGATAATTTCTTTGAAATTAGAAGCCAATACTTGAATTATTTATCAGAATCAAATTTCTAATTTCAGATTTATGTAGGTATAACTGTAATCAGATTCTAGCTGTAAGGATATCATTATAGAAATAAGTTGCAGAGAGAAAAAAGAATTTAACAAGATTAAACGACATTGATGATAAATAAATCTACTTGGGCTTTCAAGAGAATTGAGAAGGCTATATCATCAATGACCTGCTATAGAATTTCTCTGTATAGTGACTGCTTACAGGCTCTTGCTAGTTCTGTGGCAAGCATACTGTGTCACACCTATGATAGAGAAACGCTTGTTAAGTAAAAACAAAAGGCCCCTTCGAAAATATGTGCCTTTACTTTGTCATTAAAATATACACATATATGTGAAAATGGCATTGCCCATGAGCGTAGTGATTACAAGAATGTCCCAAAGCTTTTTTCCTCAGTATCTAACTGAAAATAGTATTTTTTTTCCCCACTTTTTCCATAGGGTACCACAGCAGCACGGCTAAAAAAATGGATAGCTTAATTTTACTTGCTGAGAGTAAACAGAAAATATTCCCCAGCCTGACTGGTTTTGTCCCTAGTGATTTTAAAGAGGTGCACTTTTTCTTCTTAAATACGATATAAAGTCTGTATTATTTACTGTGGAAGTTTCCACTATTGAAATAATGATTGCTAATATAATTGAGTGAGAACATTCTGTTTCCTAGTAGACAGAGGTCCTGTGCAACCTTGCACATTTAAACAAAATGATTACCAGCAAGCACCTACTTGAAATTCCTCCAAGGGTTTTTGTGTAGAGCGTGTGAATACACAGGAACAAAAACAAAATACACATTTTGTTCTATTTTAGTAGTTCTACTTAAATTTGAACTGGGAAGCTGCAGAACTGGGAACGATCATTTTGTTCTATTTTTCTGAGTTTGATTAAATGTTAATTGCCCTAAGATGGAGATCTTGGGATTTACTTGCATGAACTGTGGCAACACAGTACGTGAGTTGCACACAGAAGTAACTAAAGAATCTGTTGTGAGACACATGGACAAAATGAAACAACAGTTGGGAATAATTATGCCAGAATATCTAAGCATTTTAAAGATCTCTTTTTATCTGGGAGACTAATTTGTGCCCAGGTGACTAGGATGGGCCCAATCCAAATACTCGCAGACTTCAAGGGATGTTGCCTAGGTAGAGACTGCAGAACTTACTCCAGTGCATCTTAGTGATCAGATGTGAAATGAAGAACTATGGCACTTGCAGAGTATATTGAAAACAGGGGCACAATCCATCAGGTAGATCCCTTTCTATCACTCCAATTGGGAGGCAGGTGGAGGGTTTAGGATAGGTCTTCAAAAGCACATGTGCCAGGCAGAAGTCAAACTTTGAGGAATAATAGCCATGTGTCTTTAGTTAACATTATTGTATCATTCCTCTGCTTTCACCGTGTATTTCCATCAGCAACACATTTAAGCAACGATTCAATTTTGATTAGTCACTGGGATCTGAACACATGCTTAAGCCTGAGAGTTAAGCACATAGTTAAATCCTCCCTTGCCTACAGGGCTGCTGTGAATCCAGGCCTTTCTGCATAACTTCTCTTGATGGCTCACAGTACCCCGTTCTCTGTTACTTTAGCCTAAGACAGAAAATGATGGAGCTGCAAGTTTTACCTATGTCAAACATTTTGAAGTATGGTATTAGGGTTTTTTTTTTTCTTTTTTTGTTTATTGGTGTTACATTTTGTCTTTCATGTTTGGGAAGGGTACCCGTAGTTGCATTATATCCTTTATTCCTGCATGTGCTTAGCCCTTTGGTTCTCCCGTAAGTAGCTAGTATTCAGCCTGTCACAGGTACATGAGGCTAATAGTTCAATCACTAGGGAGAAGGGGGAGAGGAAGATGAAAGGGCAGGAAATGGCTGTCATGGCCCCAAAGGAAATATTTGTAGGAAAAGGAGCACAACAGCAAATAAAGTGCTAATTAATGTCCAATTCCAGCACTGATATACGAACCACAGCAGTAGGCAAAACCCAGCCTTCTGTTCCACTGACTGCTGAAGAGCTTTTGTGTTGCAGCTCTGTGCAAGTATGCATCTGTAAGTTTTGAATTTACAAAATTTTTCCATCCATTCCTGGACATATGTTCTCTCTTTAACTGAGTTTTTCTGTTCAGTTTAGACCTAGTCTTTTTCTCTGGATTTTTTTTATTTATTTGGCTGGGGCTAGTTGTCTGTGCTGATGCTAATTTGCTCAGTGCATCCTGAATTTATAGCAGGAGATACTATAACTAGAAACATTTTGGGAGGTGCAGTGGGAAAAGGGCATATATGATAAGCTCAAGAACAAAAAAAAGAGGAGATCAGAATCCCCCAGGTCTAACAGTGCTTTCATGGGAAATACCAGAATTCACAGTCAAATTCAGGGGATCTGAAAAATACAGTGGCACTTAAGGTACTAATTTCTTGGCTTTGTCCAGCAGAAGGTATTGACAGTGAACCTTCTACTGCGGAACATAATAGCAAAAGCAGCACTGTTTTTATGCAACATAGCAATTGGTACATATTACTGACTAAATGTGATGTTAAAAGAACAAAAGCGAAAGCTGAAATTCACAAAGGAATGTCATGATGATCAATTATTTCTGGTGTTTAGTATCTGAGAAGCACATCTTAAGGTACAATGTTATTTGCTGATGACTGAATGCCAGAAATAATAATCTGACATTAAGCTTTTGTGAATCTGACCAAATGAAAGCCTAAAAAGGGAATTTTTAGAGCAGAGTGCATTTGTTTCAGTAATGCACAGCTTTTAGAATATAAATGACTGAAAAATTATTCATTACCCCATAATCATAAAGGGAACGTAATAGTTATTAAATACAAAAAAACCCTTCATTGAAATATACTTAAAGATATGGCTTCAACCAAGAGGAGATAAGAAACTTGAAGAGTCAGAGTGGAAACATCTCTTTTTTGCTATACTGTGTTGTCCATGGCTGCTTCATATGCACACGATGGGGGAAGTTACTTGCAGTATAGCACATATTGTAACTCTCAGGTCCAAAGAGGTTGGAATATCAGCGAGACTCCAACCTCCTGTACTCATGACTAAAGGACGAGGGACAGGCTCTCCATGCAAGATGCTTTTTGAAAAGGAGATACTTTTACAGCTATAATCATGGCAAGAGTACAAGATACAGCTATGGAAATAATTTTCATTCCACGAGCCTTTTGGAGGGTTTATGTGTCCCTGATTCACACTATCAAACTTGCCTGAGATTAAATTGTTTGATGCTAGCCAAAATCATGCATTGCTCTGGCATACCATGCCAGCCTCCCGTGACGAGCGACTGTGTCTCTCCCTTTAATCTCTGGCCTCATCTGCACCAGCAAAGTGCGGTATGCTCACCAGCGTGCCGTCTTCCTAACACGAGCAGCACAGCACACGTCCACAGCGAATTGCTCCCAGGGGCAGCAATATTTCAGTTCATGAGATTACTTTGCTTTAAGCCAGTGTTTGCTTCTCACCTTGCCAAGCGCAGCATCAGTGTAGCTGGAAGTCCCTGCTCTAATCAGGACAACCTCTGTGCTCACAGCCCTGCTCAGGGGGCCTGCTGCAGTCAGCTGGCGTGCACCCACCCGGGGATTACGATGGGCCGTAGCTCTCAAATGTGTCAGATTAGCATAAAATGTAGCTACAGGACACAGTTGCCTGACTCTTGTCTAGTGTTTAACGGGCTCCCAAGATGAAGCTTTGACATGCTAAGTTTCCACCTCAAGTGTCTACAGCAGGATGGTAACAAAAACCTTTCCCTAATTTTGTTGTGCATGACAAAGTTGGGAAGTTTTAAACATACATAAGTAAAAATAAAAATGGATCTCCTATGGTTATATGTTCATACATATATTATGTTCATTTAGCACCACATGTTCGTAATATTGCTCTCAATGAATATGTTCAATGTGGTCTTATGCACCAGGCTATTCAAAGTCTTATGTATTATGTATGTAATGATTTGCTCCTGTGCATGCAGATGTGTGCGAGACAGTGGCCAAGCAAAAATTTTGCTGCTCACATACCTGGTATTTTTTTACCCTATTTTGCTCAGGCATGAAGAACTGCACAACTCTGAACTCCCCAAGGACCACTTGAGTTACATGCTATCAAGTGTTACCTATCTAAAATCATGGTACCGGATTCTGGCCTTTGACTAACATTTAGCAAGTTGCTTTCTGTAAACAGCTTTCAAGTTCCCACAGCTCTGGATAAAACTGGAACAGAATCTTTCTTGATCCTTTTGCTACTTCATTGAAGTCAATATTCACTTCCTTCAAGTAAGTGAGACTTACATGGATGTAACTGATGGGAGAAACTGGACCTTTGTCTTTGTAGCAACATAAAACTACGTAAACTTGAGTTCATGGCCATCCCCACACCCCTCCCTTCAGAGAAAAAGGGTACTAAATATAAGCTCAGGAGTATAATCAAGCACATTCGATCCTTTTCCTTCTCTGAAAAGACTCGTTACTTTCTTTTCTTTTTGTTATTTTAATCTTACAGATTAAAAAAAAAAAAAAAAAGATAAGAAAGATCTGCTCAGTACTTCAGTAAAGTAGATCAGGATTTTTCACCTTTCAGGAACAATTGCAATTCTGGTGAGGGACCTTTTGAAATTGTCTCCATTTGAGTTATTGCTTTGACACTGGGAGTGGCTTTTCAAAGGATGAATACAGAGGTTCAATAAACTTCATTTCCTGATGTCAAATGTATTGATGAAATTGAAGTGAAAAGCATGCGAGAGATGAAATTTCTTTCCCAGGCTATGGATGTGCCTCTGACTGTTATGATGGTTCCTCCCCTGGCAGGAATTCCTACAAGCTGGATAAACACAAGCATTCTAAGCTTAGCCTGGCTGATAAATACACTGCTCGTGGGTATGCTCCCATATCATATAAAGCATTGGCAAAGTATTTGGATAAACACATCACTAGACAAGATAGCTGTGAAAGAAAAGAATGCATTTGCTTTTAAAACAGTAAGCACAGTTTACAGGCTTTAACGGATTTAAACCAATTATGAAACAAAGATCATTTGTTTTTGTGAGTGGAATATGCTGAGAAGGGTGTATTGTACATGAAGTATATGTTACTTGAACAGACTAAGAAGGAATAGGACAATATCTGAATATTCTATGCAATATATCATTGAAACTGGTCTCTTCCATGGCAGAGACTGACTGGACTTTGGCAAATAGCATTTCTTTAGTGACTTACTTACATTCTAAATAGTGTACAGGATAGTAGAAGGAAACAAGAGCCTTCCTGTTTTACCAGTGTGCTTTATATTGTTTCTTTGCTGGTACTGAATTCACTTTTACTTCGGAAATTTTTACCATAAGCTGGGATCTCTATATTTTCACAAGAATTTTGACAAGTTGAACTTGATTTGGCCCCTCATGGACACTGAAGTATTTTTCAGAGAAAAATGACAATGTGACAATTTAGAATAACTCAGCCAGATGAAATTTTGCCATTTCTGCTGCCTACAATAATGTAAAATCAAAATGTAAAATTTCTATTTCTGAAACTATAGAAAACACGATTTGTTTTATTCTACAGGTATGATTGGTTTTTTGCATTAGCTATCCTATTATTAAATCATTTCTACTTACTATATTATTATGATATTTAATCTTCACATTATCATTCATTAGTTTCATCATAGCACTGAGAGGCTTCAATTAGGTTCAGGCTACCACGTGGCTTAATGGCTCAGCAAGCTTTCAAACTCCCAGTACTGGACCTTTTTACAAACTGACAGTAAAAGGTAATTTGAAGAACAGTGTCTACAAAAGCCTTTTCAAGCACAGAGAGAAAGCAAGAGATACCGAGTCTGAAGATTTAGTCTACAGGTGCTTTATATTTATTTTTAAATGACTTCTGGCTCGGCTCTCTTGTAACAACAACAAAAATTATATTACAATAAGGGATAGATACCTGACCTAAGACTGAGATATCATTGCCCTAGCACTTAAAAACCCACCAAAAAATACAAGAAGATACTGTATCTCCTCCCCAAAGAATTTACAAATAGCTATGGAAAGCAGAGGCACAGAAAGATAGAGTGAAAATCAAGTGGCAGATGAGAAGCAGAGCCAGAAGCAGAATCCATGTCTTTTAGTCTAAGGCCCTATCCATTATGCTCCTGCTATCCCTCCTCTGTGCAGATATGGACAATATAGTCCTCAAGTAAACCATGTCCATGAAGTTTCTAAGGAAAGAGCCATTTCAGGGAACACCAATCCTATCGGTTCAAGCAGAGCTGAGCGCTATCTGCGGTGGTGTTATCAGGGCTTGTACACCATAAAGACATTCACTGGTGGGAGACAGGATCTTGCCTTGCTAGCCCAACTAGTATTCTGCTCAGCACCGGGACAGAATACACATTCTTAGTCTGAACAACTGTTGTTCAATTGAATGTGTATGTGTGTATGCATACACTTACAAGAAGATATCTTAAGAAAACGTTGTTTCAGTTGAGGATCTGAGTGCCAAATGGACTTTTGAAGTTTCCAGTAAAATGGTATTTGAGTAGTCATTAGTGTGAGATGTAATCAAACAGGTCATTGTGGGATGATGAGATTGTGCTTGGAAGCACTCTATAAAGAAGTATATCTTAAGCGGTAAATAGAATGGAGCTAGTTTCGTACTATAGAATATTTCTGATGCTTTGAACAAAGATTTTTCTCTTTTACTGCCCTTATAAAGGTGTAAATTACCCACTGATATTCATGCTATTGTCAAAATAGAAATTCGCTACTGAAAGGAACATTTTTATATAGCTACACTTCTTTGAGATGTGGCTTCATTGGCATAATCAGCTGGCATTTTTATGTCTGGTATCTGAACTGTACTGTTTCATACTGTTCTGAGGAAACAGGAACTCATTTACTTATTTTTGTTTTCTGGGGGTAATGCTTTTGAAAATATATGTGAATTTCAAAACACACATACTCTTTGGTGATTAAAGCATTTATCCGGGATCTAACCCTACCCTAATTTGAACGCAGATAACTATATTACAATTTGCAAGGCTGAAGAGCATAACCTAGAGGAGGTTTGAAGTTCTGAGTAGAAAACAAGTCAGGTGGGCTGGGGGTCAGCAAAACATAGGAACAAACACAAAGAACCTGCAGAAAATTTCTGCCTAAAGAACCACAAATATAGTATAGAAGCAAGGCAAGGCCTCAGGAGTGCCTTACCTTTGGACACATCATTATATGTGCAAGAGACAAAACAACCTTGCAAAAATGTTTAGAAGACATAACATTCCTAAAAAGAAACAAAACATATATATCTGCATGCTGAAGAAGGGAAGTCACAGAAACCACTCAAGGACAAGATGCAATGACTGAAACACCCTGAACAAAAAGAGAATCCTTATGACTTTTGGGGTATAAGTTGCAGCTGCAGTTGAAGTAAAGGGTTTGGAAAGAAACCCTAGCCATAGTTACATACCGAGGAAATAATTTCAACTCCAAATGAATGTTAGGTAGATGTAAATTAGTAATATTATTATTTTTTGGAAAAAAAAGAAAAAGCTTATAATTAGTGCAGGGAATATAATATCTATTTTAGGGCTGAAAGCATGTCAAAGAATAAGTCTCAAGAGAGTTTATACTGTAGAAGGACAGAAGTCAATAAAGATATAAAGTCAAATGTAGATAGAAAAACAATAACATTAAATGAAAATATATGAGGAGAAAAAAATAAAAGTTGTATTTTCAGACAGAATATATATGCCGTAAATAAAATATTAATGATATGAGAAACAGGCCAAAAAGAAGTTAGAACAAAGACTGGAGTAAGACTTTGCTCCTGCAAATATGCTCAAGAAAAACCTTAGAGCCATGTTCCCATGGAAAATGGTTGAATAAAAATCCCTAATGACATGACTGAATTACAATGTCCCTGAAACATTTTATCAATATTTTTATCAGCTATCAGTGTTAATAAATAGGTCAGACCTAGAGCTTATACAATATGATGCTAAAACCAGGATTACTATAAGTTATGTGTGTATGACAAATAAAAGCAGAAAAACCTGTGACAGAGGATCACACAGCTTAGTCTTTGCACCCCAAAGTCAGTAATAGTGGCAAAACAAGGGTACCTCATTAAGTTGCTCCTCACTCCTATAAAATGGCTATTCAGAAAGGGTAGACCTGTAGGAGAAGCAAGATATACCATGTGCTGTTCCATAAAAATGGGAAGGAAAGAGATAGATGCTGCCTGGCCAAAAAAACAGGTGATAGAGGAGCCAATGTTTCAGGCAGTATTGCTGGCAAAGATTGAGCAAAGCAACACAAGTCTAAAACCCATGAGGTTCTTTGGAGACTTACAAGACAATATGGACAATTTCAGAAGTTACTCTTGTCTCCTCCTTTACAAGCTGTTTTTCCTCATTTTGGTTAACCTACTGGTTGCTACCCTTAACCCAGAGCTTTCCTTAATCACCATGCAAGGTAGTCATGTTATTTACCCTTTTTTCACTGAGTCACTACTGCACATACAATTGCTCTTATAATCAGTAGGATTATTCGTTTCCCCTGTTCTACAGGGAAGCCATTGTAGAGTCTCACTCATCTGATTAGAAAGTTCCTTCTAAATTCCTGCTAATGCTTTTTTTCCCCAACCACTCAATGTCTGTATGTCTGTATGCCAACAATGTCTTTTTGCATAAATAGCTCTTCCCCAATCTCCAGTCTTTCCCTTGGAGTGGTTTATAAAAATATTTTTATTTGTTCATTTATGTTTAATGTTGCAACCACCACAATTTATAAAAGAAATAACATAGCATCTAACATCTGTTCCCAGCACAGAGGTCTTTCCAAGATCCAGGACATGCAACTCCAGCTTCAGCTTTGGAGTTGTAACAGGTACAATGCAACTACAGTGAGATGTTCTGTAACTGTTGATGTTATTTTTTTGTACTGTTGCAACTGAAACAACTAACTTCTTTCATAAGTAGCCTGTATAGCAATGGAAGGGAATTACCCTCATACCAAGCAAAAGATAACTCCAATGTCAACTCACCCATCTAGAATATGATACTATTGTAGAGCATTTCCTTCATGGGAATCCCATAATGAAATCAAGCACATTGTGCCTCTGTAGGTAGATCTGTGCAATAGATCATATGCTCCAAGATAAGGAAAGCAATCCTAAACTGTAATTGTAGCAGGCAAATGTCTGCTGTGCTGGATGCATAGCATCTTATTCTCATCTATGCTCAGACTTGCTGATGTTACACTGATAATGTAAGAGAGATGTAAGAAAAATTAGTAAGTATTTACATTCACTTTAGGATGTAAAGTGCCTTCCCTTCTATGGAATTGTTGTCACATTGGTAATGTGCTGTAATAATGGCCTAAGTGTAAAGGAGAATTTGGTTTATATTCTTTATCTTCCTCAATATTGTAACATGTACAAAGAAAAACCAAGGTGTATCATACTATGTCGCTGACATAGTCAAGAGATTTGAACTTATCAGTGGATAAATTGCAATATAGTAACTCCAACAACAGACATAGCAGACAAACAGCTTAGAAGGGAATTTTTTGGTAGTAGCTGGCTGTGGTTAAGTGAGTTGCAAATGCAGAAGAAAGGGAATGGCACTGGAAAAACCATTTTCATTTCTGCCCCCAAAATGCCAGTGCCAACTAATTAGATAAGCTCTTCAAGCAGACCTCTCTTCCTGTCATCTGGTATGATGACTTTTCCATAAAATGCTTTTCAGTAAGTTTTTTTTTCCTTCTAGAAAGCCCTAAGCAGAGATGTCTAGGATGGGGAACAAGAAGTGCCAATGACATAAAGCATTTCTTTTACAAACAGGCTTGGCCAGGCAGGCTTTTCTCATGATGTGTCTAATAAAAGCCAGGTAGTCTTTGACAATTCAGAATCTTCCTTCTGGCTTGTCCTCATCTACAGGAAAATTAACTTCTTAAATACTTGTTCCTCCAACTCCCTCTCTAGCCCTCTTTTCTTTAGGGCAGCTTATGGTGCTTTTAACATAAGCGTTACCATGTGCTGGTTTCTTCCAAGAGCCATCCTCTATTCTTGCCCTCCTCTTTCTGCCACTCCTCAAGATGAGCTCATCTACAAAAGCGTAGATTGCATTTTAAAAGATAAATGGGAAGCTGTGGGTATCCAAGGCAGCCTGCTTCATCTATAGGAATGTGATTAGACTCAGCCAGTGGAAAGTGCAACTACTTAACGCTTCCTAACCTATGAAAGGGTAAGGAGCTCCTAGGAGATGTCAATCATGTTTAGAGGGGGTAAAAAAAAAAAAAAAAAAAAAAAAAAAAAAAAAAAGTACAATTCAAAGGGTTAAAACAAAGTTGACTTCTGAATCCTCCTTTTTTCCTTTTCCCTGGGTTAATGACAATGGGGACTGTATATGTTATGACTTATGGCATTACTTCAGCTTGTTTTCATAGTCTGCCAGTGGCCAGGAAAGTGTGGAGCAATAATATTGCAGTATTTATTCAAAGACAATAAGCAGTCATTGCTGAGCTGGGGAAGCCAGGCCATGTTTATCTTCATGGATTTAGTCAGCTGGGAGATGAATAAGAGTCAAACTTGAACAAGCAAACATTTGCCTTCTTCTCCACAATGCAGCTATTTCACTTTGCATGGCTGAAGACATAAATCTTTCTTCGGTGGCAAGCAAACAGCTTCAGATACATGGCACTAGCTAGGCATCACAGGACATCAACTGAATACTTGTGACCCTGAGTGTTCCAGAAAACAATCACAATCCATCTTAAAACAAAAAAATGGCAACAATCTTATAACGCTTCAGCAGCAAACAATAAAAAGCTGTAATTCCTTCTGTGAACTGGTCTCTGACTAAATATCAGCTGTAAAAATGACTTCCTATCTATTGTTCCGCTCACAAAAGGAATTATAGGAAATTATTGATTGTAGCAACCAATTGTTGCAATGCAAATACAGAAATAAGGGTTCCAAGCAGGTATAAAGCAATTTAACTTCTATTGATGCCTTCATGTGGTGACTGGGAATGTTTCAAAAAATCTCCCATATAGGCTAAAGACATAATGATTTCATTGATATTTTCTTGGTGCAGGAATTAAAAATTCTATACCATCTTGGACAGACAGTCAGTCTGGTGTCATAAAGGATGGAGGGTGGGGAAAATATTCTAGGACCTTGGTTTTTTAAGTCCTCGTGCAGTATGATTCAGGGAGTGTAAAGTTGTTGCATTGCATTGCTCCTGGAGTCACTGCAAGATGTTATTAGCTTTCTTTTAAAAAGACTGTTTTAGTCCTAGTATTTCCTAAATATCTTGCATACAAAGTCCTGAGCATAACCAAACAGTGATGCTTCCCTCAGTGTGCTCACAGCCTGAATCAATAGAGAGAGCTGAGGTAGCCTTTGGCCTTTACCCTTCATGTTTCGTGTGTTAACTCTGGTCAGCGTGTACACAGGTACTTTGGCATGGCTGGCAGGATAAAACCTGGGCACCCATCTCAGTGACCCATTCCCTGATCTCTGTGGGAAATAAATCTAACTGTATGAGTTGTAAAGAAATGGTGACCCTGCTAGTCAGTCTCCTCGCGCACATGATCTGCCCTGCACCACGTGTTACAAACTAACCAATCAGTTTACCTAGGAATTAAAACACTGGGTCAGACAGCACTGCTTGACTGGAACTGCATGCAAGGATGGGGATTAGGATTTGGCTGTGGGTAAGTCTGAAAAGAAATGTTTCTGGGGCAGTTGGCTATAGGACTCCCCATTTCTCCCAGTTATAGGAAGAGAAGAGATGATGGGGAGGCATATGACCAACTGCCTTGGGAACACACCAAGGATCACATTTCATCTTATTTTTTTCTCAAAGTGGGAGTCATTTGGTAGCCACGCAGAAGCATTTTAACTAAGGCTGGATTGTTTCTGCTACTTGCTCCTTTTTAACTTTCACTTATTTACAAGACATTCATTGCCAAGGATCAAGCCCTAAGTAGCCAGACCCTCTGTTGCTGCAAACAGTCGGTTACAAAAATGTCCAGGAGGAGAAGGCAGATGGTACGTCCAGGAGTATAACGCAATATATACTGTGATCTGCCTACTGTGTCTTCCCAAACTGTAGGTGAGATATTGTGTGAGCAGCTGTTAGAGATGTGGGAGGGGAGACAGCATGAAATGAAATGGATTAATAAAAACACAGAGAAAAGTACACAGAAATGTTTTCTGGTAATGAGAGTATAAAAACCTCAGCAGCTCCCCTGTACCAAACATAATGTTCCCCCTCATATGCACAGTACATAAAATAGCTCCCCCCTGCCTTTGGGGCTTCCTGCTGCCAAACACACAAGCTAAAGTGCCGTACTTTCACATCAGGAAAGAACAAGTGGCCCAGAGCTATTACTGGGGTGTTGAATCCAGGCCAGCATATATGTTAGGCCATATATTCCTTTAGCATTTTCAAACTGTTTGTGGTTGGAGTTGTCATCCACAGGAATTCTTTCTGACCTTCCTGCATCTAAACTTTAATCAGACATCCCAGTGGGACCTGGATCCGCTTACCTCTTGTGGTCACTTTGCTGTCTCTTCAAATGCTTCTTTGGAATCCGCTGGGCTGAAAAAGAGGGATTCTTTTGTGCTGACAGTGATCTTTATGCACAAGTGCATGCAAATTCCCCACTTTTTGCTTTTACAAAACCATGTGCACCTTCTCTGATTTCAGCAGAAAGCTCAGGGACATACAGGATATAGTAAGAGGCAGAGTTGATAGAAGAGGGTGAGAAAGGTGTTCCCAGATAAAGATAGCTCTTTCCCTCCTACTGTATTTTTAAGGAACTGAAGGGCAGTCTCATTCATTCACCTTCTCTTCTGTAGAACTGTCCTTCTTTGCACCTTCTTGATGACTTAAGTAATGTAGACGGCCTTAGCTTTTTTATCTGGAAATGTTGCTGGCTCTGATTTGTACAAGGTAGTATTCCTATGAAACAGAAAGAGGTTTTGGATTAAAATCTTAATCTATCATCTCCCAGCCACAATTGTCTGTTGGGAGTTTTGACCCATCGGAATGACAGAGCTGAAACCTATTTGAATTTGGAAGGGGAAAAAAAATAGGAAGCACTTGTGGCCTCACTTTCAATATAAAATATACCCCTTACCTTAAAATGCAGTTCACTTCTGAAAAGAGACTTTACTGTTGGCATCACAGGATTCCACATGTATTGAGTTTCATTGATAGCCGGATCATTTGTTTGCAGTTTTATAAGTTTTGTTATCATTTCTGCAGGTAATTTAATGTGGGTTACTTGTGTGAACGTACTATTCCCTCTCTCTCCCAGTATCCCCAGGCTGCCTAGAGCAGACATGAGACTGGCTGCTCTCTGCCCAGCATAGGGACCCCACAATGCCTTGGTCTCTCCATTGATGTCTGTCTGGGACACACCTATAGGCTGTAATGGTCACAGAGATTCCTTGGGTTGGACCGAAGCTTAGTGAAAGTGCATGATGGTGTGCCAGAGAAGCTGGCATTCAGTTCATGTCCTCCAAAATATTTGCTCTGCAAGACCAGGAAAATTGAGAAGCTATAAAAATATATGCCTGTTCATGCTATTAGTAAACGTGTCTCACAGAGAAAGGAAGGAACTTTTTATACTAATGCTTTTCAGAACTGAGCTGCACCTCAAGACAGACATGAGTAAGCAGACAAATGGAGGGAAATACCAAAGTTTCAGGAGCGTGTGGAACCTTTACCTGGCTGCTCGCAGTTGATGAATTATTGTGCAGGCTATGATTAGGCAATTTCTTGCCACTGTTTCCTAGTGCACTCAGAGTGAAGTCAACAGAGAAATAGGTCCTAATAGCCTATATTCAAATTAAGAACAGCTTAATCCCCATTCTCCTATAATTTGTGAAGAAATGGTGCATAATAGCCTGAAAGTTACCAGCCATTATATATATTACTACATACAATGTGTAAAATTAGACATAAGGTAAAAAGGGCTAGATAATTTATGGTGTATTTGCATGACTAACTTCCATTAATTTCTCACCGAAAAGTATGCACATTAAAATATGGCATTTAAAGTGCTGCTTGCACTTTTGAGATTAGGTTTTAGGTCATCTTGAAAATTTTAGCTGATGTGTTTTAAGTTAGATTATCAAAAGGTAAGGTCTGTGCATGAAGGGAAATTAGTTCAGAATTAAGCACAAAAAGCACTTTTTAATATGGAATAAGAATGTCCACACATACAGAAGTATCTACCATGCTTTAATTCACACTTTAGCTTTTCCCACACTTCTTCAAATAGGCAAATCCTAGTTCAAATCCAGTTTGTGTCACTTTGAAAAAAGTATCTTTGATTCTTCACGAAGGAATCTGGTTTGAGCAGAGACCATTACCAGTCCACATGATATGAACTACTTTCTTTAACTAGCTGGACATCTCTTCAGCAGGACTATGAGCTCAACTATCAGGACATGGTCTTAACTGGTTAGCAGCTTAAGTCCATGCAATCTAATAAATGCAATCCTTGACATTAAGAACACAAAGAAGACTCTTAACCACTTACCCATTACTCCACTGATCTTTACTACCTTGTTACAGATGAGCTGTACTCATAATTCCTGCTAAAAGACATCAGTCCGAAGAAGGAGGTGGGATTTGGGTCTTACTTCACTTGTTGTTAGGGCAAAATGCAGAACTGCTTTTTGGAAGAGGTAGGTAAAAGCTTAATGGGGTTCATTTTAGGGAAGAAAAATGCACAGAATATTAAAATACTCTAATTTCACAGATATTTGAAATCCCTAGTCAAGGAAAGACTTTGTTGCTACTTACGTATGTCCCTCTAACTGGGGCCTACTTTCATTTTTAATGACCTTATCAGCTCTAATGCAAAAGTTTTATCTGAAAGTAATTACAAAGGTATGCAACAGACAATAGACAAGATTACCCTTCCTCCCCACCCCTTTTGTTAAGCAGGTGTCCTCTCCCATTAGAAATTGGCTGGCCTATTTTATACAAATGGTCAGATTAGGCTATCCTAATGACCCCTTCTGAGTTCAAAGTTGCTTACTCTAAACTGTATACAAGAAAACTAGCTTTTATTATACCTAATTCATTATTTTTAACATGCCAACTAAACAAAACCATGGTTACATAAACCAGACACACAGGCTACTCCACCTCAGTGTGTAACTGTGACAGTTTAAAAGCCAGATACAGTGGACTGGATAAGATCTATGAAAAACAATACAGATTCATTATACATTGGCATAGATTCACTCAAGACACACCAATTAAGGCCCAGTAAAGTGAGGTTCTGATTCAATATATTTATTTATTTCATCACTACTATTGAGTAGCTATAGGCGTAGAAAATTAATGAAAATGATTTTTAAAAAACCTCCTTACTTCTGGCCAAGCAGCCATTCGATATTTTCCAGGCCACACAGGCACCATGGAGAGTGATGCTGAGCCAATTAATATGTACGAACTGGCAGCGCTGGGAAGTAAATGGCAGCAGTACCTGAAGAGAGTGCTCAGGTAGAAAGCAGCAATGTTCCCTCTTAAAACAATGTTAGAAATGATAACGGTGACGGATGAACAGAAATGGGACTGAATAACCCTGCAGCAGGCCACTAACTGTAAATTAAAATAATGGAACAGGTCTCAAGGTAGGATTAGCAACAAGGAGCAACAGGGCTGGGATAATGACCAAAAAGCAGCCAGTCAGAAGTGTGTTAGAGGCACTGAAGCAAAGAGGATAGTGGAACAAATGCACGAAAAGGATCTACTTCGTAATAAGAAAGGAAGATGCAAGAGAAACCATGTGTGTGAGTGTGATAAAGGGAAGTATTTTGTTCTTGAAATAAAGTTGCACGTGGAGAATGAGATATTAGCAACATAAAAAGATAGACTATCCATGTCTGTGAAAAACAGACAGGGAAGTCCTGAACAGGCAGGAAAAAGCCATCAGCGAACACCATCAGATAATCTTATCAATTAAACAGCCATGCTTATTTTATCATATTAAAAAAATACTTGTCATGGTATTTCAAATACTTTATTAGAAACCTTTTCATTGGTGCATTTCTGCTGTTTTTGAACCATAGGGTAAAATCATGGCAAAATTCCCACTGACTTTAGTTGATCCTGGATTTCCCTCCCTAAGGTTTTCCCATTCACACTTTCAATTCAACAGCTACCTCAGTTACCACATACTTTCATGTTACTTAAGAACACGTATAAAAAGCAGTACAGATAAAGCAGCCTTTCATGAACAGCTAAGAGTTACAAAACTCAATTTCTGTAAATATATAAGTGTATCTTAATTTTACTTCCATGAGTAGTAAAATCAATGAAATCAATGAATTACTCCTATTAGTAAAGCTAAGCATATGCATGCATAAGTGTTTGGAGGACTGGGACGTAATTACGTAATTGCTATATCTGGTGCAATACCTATGCACTGCATACCTTAAGATCAGATTACATGCTTTTGTCTGTCTGAATGATCAAAGCTTGCACACTTTAACTCCTAACTTGGATGCAATTCTTGGCAGCAGCATTTATACAAATGCCTTTTATCAACCTCCTTGGCTTTCTATTTCCCTGTGAAGATTTCTGCTGTGCCATAGGAAACATGTGAGATATTTCAAATGTAGGATTTCTGCCAGCCAGTGATTTATTCCATTGATTACATTGTCATGTAATGGGAAGAGGCAAACCATTTTAACTGCTCATATAAACTGCAGTGGTGAGCTGGATTCTTATTTAATACAACAAATTTAGTTGCTGCTTTGTACAAGTTGTCTAATTCATTCCACACATTACTACTACAGTGTATTATATCCACTTCGGTCCCATACAGTATGTTAGGACACTAATGGTGACCACTAACTTGCATCTGTCTAAATAATTCAAAAGCAGGGAAGGCTGTGCAGTTTGTTGCTGAGTGACTTTATCTGTCGCAATTTGATGTCAATTAGGTACTTGGTATATTTAAAGCAAAAGTAAGGACAATTTTTCAATCTTGTGTTACACAAGTCTGTTTTTTTGATGATTACTTCTTCACTTTGCTAGTTAGTTCATTCTAAGATAAATTTTTCTGAACCATTACTATTTAGTAATTAGCACTAGGCTGATCCACATACAGTGTAATAGTACCTCATAGAAAATGCTGATTTCAAAAAACTTGTGCCAAGACTTCCCTATACCTCTAAACACAGGTTTTGGGAAGGACAGCTCCAGAAGGAGCACTGGAGGTGGGAGTGTAAGATTCATAATAGAAAAAAGCAGAGTATTTCATTTTGTTCTTCTAAAACTGAAGATTCTAAGAGACAGTGGTGAGTTAACAAGACCTCTGATCAACATAAACTAGCCTAACTAGAGAAACTATAAGCTATCAAATTAGTAACCTGTCAGCTGACCTCGCACATGAATGCTTTTTTCTTGTTGCTTTTGCAAAATAAAATGGCTTAGCTGAGGAATGGACGCTTATTAAGCCATAGTGAAAACCCATACCTGCTCCAAAGCAAAAGCCCCTAAATAGGCTGTAATGTGTGATCCAGAAGCTCAAAACTGGAGTCATCTTTGAAGTTTGGACTTCCATCTAAATTATTATAAAGCAGAGACTTTGAAGGTTTGTTTTGGTCCATGGCAGGGTTGCTGAGCTCTCTACAGCTACAGCGCTGGGAGATCTGCAAGCCCATGGAAGTGGTCTGAAGGGCTTCCTTAAACTCTGGGGGTGTTTGGACCCACAGCTTTAGACTGACATTTGCTTTGAAGAAAAGTTCCCAAATACCATGGGGTCAGGAGGGATGAATTTGCTGCTTGCAGACAAAATATGAATCCCTGGGCTTTTGGCAGTCTTCCTTTTGCATGATTTTCTGTAGGCATTCCCTGTCCCATCCGTTTTTACTGATGCAAAAAAAAGGAGCTCAGTGAGCACATACATTCTCCTCAGGAAGAAAAAAAAGAAAGTGAAAAGAAAGAGAAAAACCCTAAAGCACCTCCTTTATTCATGGGCACCCTGATAAGTGCTCACCCTACAAAAGTTTGGGGCTCTGGAGTCAGGCGCTAGCCAACCTTCAGAATGCTTAAATTCAAGAGCATTTCTGTTTTGATCTGAACAAGGCTGTTTCCCTCCTCCTCCCCTTTGTCTGATAACTTTACTGCACATTACATTATTTAGAAAAATGTCACTGGAGGAACACTCTGTGTGGTCTCATAAAATATTAACGACTCCTGAAAGAAAACTTGAAATCAAGATGCTCTTTCATGCTGGGGTATGTACACGCTTTTGTTGGCTTCCCCCCCTCCCCATGGAGTCTGAATTGCTTGGCTGTCTTTCCCTTCATATGAGCTGCCCCTTACATTTGTCATATTGCCGGAGAAGGAGAAGGGGCTTCAGAGAATAAACGGTACGATGCCGATGGTAACCAAGAGGTGACCTGTCTCTGCAGCAACAGCTTCTACAGATACTAAGCTCAAGTCCTGTGTAGTCATTTATTTTTAGGTTAATGTCAATGAACAAGGAAAGTGAAAGAGGGGAAGGAAATAAAAAGATAGAACAAGCTGATTTATCAATCAAACACAGATTTCTGGCAATGACTGATTTACTGTTTTAAAACATATCTGAAGAGACAACAACTGGTTGTAATTCTTTAAAGAAAGGGGAAAAAAAGAAAAAAATACCCACCAAAAAAACCCTTCATGTAAATTGAAAAGCAGTCTACATGGGGGAAAAATAATCTGACTGAAAACTAAGGGAAAGTAAATCTTCCTGTAGTAAAGACCTTTAAATTTAGAGGTGGATGGCAGTCCTGAGTAAAGAATACCGACATTTTAAGTGAAACATTTGCTGGCAAAGTGGCCGTCGAAAGCGGTTATTGAACGTCTTGCAAGAGAGCAAATTGTGGACTAGGGGTCTTTCTTATATTTTGTAGCAAAGCCAACTTCCATTGATACCACCTCGATGTCAGCCCCTTTCTGCAGCCATTTGTAAAAAGGCTTGTGATGTGAGATTGACGACTTAAATACTTCATCAATCAATGCTTTAGCCAATGTGTTGTTCAGTGATTGGTGGAAAATTCAAGTAATCCATCTTACCCCATCACCCTTGTTCTTTATTCTCTTCAGGTATTTTCATTTTTCCCCCCCTTCTTTATTTGTTCACTTTCACTACACTCAGAAAGAGAAGCTGTACCTGGAGAGTAGGGTCTGCTGCTATCCTTGAAAACCTAATCATTGCAGTAAAACTCTTAAGTGCAGAGTGTTAGTGAATTAACTGAACTTTTAATGATCCTAGAGGTGATCCTGGTGCATATGGACTAGCAAAGCACTGGGTTAGGCTGAAATTTGTGCCATTTTATCAAATTAAATATGTCAAACATCTTGAATCATTTATATAATCAACAATAAGGCAGTTATTCCTGGTGAATTAATCTTCTAAGGAGCTTTAAGGAAAGAAATAGGTAGGATACAAAAGGAAAAAAAGAGTGTAAGGAAACAGAAAAGAGGTTAGCTTGTTCATTTTGGCATAATGGAAGGATATCCGTTGCCCAGTGAGTGAATATCCTTGGCTTGTGAGTGAATATTTATATTGATATCTGGTACTGCTAATTTTATTCTCAACAAGGACTTACATTCTTAATTGCCTACTTGAAATTTTAGTACAGGTTATAAAACCACAGCATTAGTCAGTAGGATTTATTCATCTGGACTTTGCTTTTGCATCTAATAAAAATAGTTTCTGATATAAGGGAAAAATCTGATTTTTTTTTTAAGGTCTGAGGTGGCAAAGCATTTAGGTATCCACTTAGTTTTAGGGGGGGTGTGTAGTTTATTTCACTTTGCTGAATCCAGTGTATTTGCTTTTTGAGTTTATTGTTGCAGGCGATACGAATTAAGTTATCGTTAGGACAGAACTGTCAGGAAATGTTTGATTTTCAATTAAAATAGTTTATACATGTTTTATAAAATATATATTTTTCATCAAATAGCTGAAAGTGTGACAGATATCTCAAAAACTGCCAATTCAGTGAGAAATTTTAGTGTACCTTTTTAAAACGGTTTTTATTGGGCTTTTGTTCAGATGCTGAAAAACATGAGGAGAGAGAGCCTTAAGCTTCTAAAGTTGGTGTCTGATTTATTCTGATTTTCTTTGTAGTTTTTTGGTTGAGTATCATCTTAATCACACCAGTTTGAAGCAGGACTGTAGTTACAAGGAAGAAAGCAAGCTAGCAAGAATCTGAAGACTGCTGAGGGCAGGTAATCCACTCATTGCTCACTGCACATTTATTAACCCAATGTAAGAAATTCTAGAGAGCAAAGTGAATTTTATGATGCCTTTGCTTCCTTTTTATTAGTCTGTTTATTTATTTTCTACTTTCAGGAATTTGGATCTCCAAGACATTTGAATATGTCAGGACAACATTATTCTTAATCTGCAAAGTCCCAGACAGGCCACAATCTGGACAAAATACCCCAAATGTCTGATTTTCAGGAAAGTAAGCAGTGAGAAGATGACTTGGGGTTATTAAGGCCATGTTTATATCATGATTTAGTTAGTTTTACACAAATCAGACCTAACAAACAAGTTCAAGATCATTCTGCACAGAGAGCACATGTGGCGTGAGAAATAAGAAATAAAACTTTTCCTCCGGATCCACACAAAAGTGCTGCACAGACTCAGTCTCTAACCAAACAAGACTTTGCTGCACTATCAGTCATCCCCATTTCAGTCAATAGAGGCTTTTAGTGTCATAAAAACACAGAGTTAGTGCAAAAAGTTCAATGAAAAGTATTCAGAATAACAATTTTCACATGACTTGTCTTGACCCATTATCAGGACAGTAACAGAAAAAGGGCCAAGAGGGAAGTGGCTACTCCATACATTTCAGCTTTAATTCAAGCTTCTGAGTGCAGTGTATTGCTAAGTTGATATTTAAGAGACATTTGATACTCTTTCACCTGAATAAAGGCAGATTTCTTTGTGTGCATTTGCGTGTTCATAAATGCGCTGCTTGGTGAATCAGTTCTGTCATTAGAAGGTAGATAAACTGCAGGGAGGGAACAAAGTCATCATTTCTACCTCTGTGAAAATGATGGGGGTTTTTTAATTATTAAAATGCAATTATTTCCATTATTGATGAGCGTGATACTCAGGATAGCATCAATACAAACTGTCCAGGACACATGCTCACTTGGATCTCAGGCTGGTCTGGCTGCAATAGAGTATTGATGCCAGTGTTTGTTTCACTTCTAATTCACATAATGGATGAGGACTTAAATACAATCCATGGCATATTAGTACCTAGGAGATTGGATTTATTTATTTATTTATTTAATGTGTTTATTTTTGTTACATGTGAGGCCTTCCACAATACCAAAGCAGGAGACTTTCTGTATTAAGGCAATTAAAGAGCACTAGAATTTGAAACATAACAGCTGATTAATATTTGAGGTTCATTATCTTGGCTCTATGAAATTTGCCACCAATGCAGGTGTCAAGTTGCTTTCTAGTCCCTGCATTTTGATTGTTGCTTCAGTTTTCCCCTATAATACATACATAGATTAATTCACACACCCATGCACTTTTAAATATATAAATAGATAAACAATTATTTTCATTTTCAAAAACTGTTTTGCTGCTAGTGTCATGTGATGTTTACAGATCAGACTGGGAGACTGGCACTATTCATGATCTGGCTTTGTGAATGAAGATGTAGCTTCATTCATTTTGACGTGATTCATGAAGACATTTGGCCCTTAAAAGTATTGAGGCGTAGGAAGTAGAAGCCTTTCTATGTAACCCTAGGTGGGGGCAGAAGGGATGCTCGTGTCCTCAACTCCTCTCTCCACCTGGCCAATACATTCCTCTAGCCTGTCCTGTCTCTGCCACTTCCTGCTTAAACATTAATAGTTAGAAATGAAATGCCCATAAATGCAATTTATTCCATGAGTCTGCAAATCATTTTCTGGACATTGCAGGCTCTTGTGGATATGCAAATACCTCACATATTTAGAAGTCTTTCTGAAAATGTCTGTATCCAGTCCAGCTGAGAGGCAGGTGAAGCATGTGCAGAAGGCCTATGTCTAACCCAAGGGCTTCTGGGTCTGCCCTGGAATGACAGGAACCGCGTTGCATGAGACCTGAAAATGCGGTAGCGTCCCTCTGTCAAGTTGCCAGCCTGCATTCCTTGGTTTCTGTGGGAATCAGACTCTGGGCTTTTAAGAAAAAAAGCTGACCCAAACCCACCATTCCAAAGACACTCTGCATGCTAGAGGCCCCCTCATTTTGTTAAAAAACTTAGTGCGCGCACTTAGGCTTTCTTAAGCATAAGAAATTCCCCCCACCAAGAAATTAATTTATAGCTAGTGACTCTTTTCAGCCCTCAGCATAATCGCATTTACTATTATCAAAAGGGCAACCAAAGATGCATCTTCTAATACAACATATTTCACTTTTCCTCTTAAGATTATGTATATTCTAAGTCAAATATAGGTCTTTCCTTTTATGCTTTCTGCTACAAGTTGAAAACATCATCTGTACAAAGCAATGACAAAGACTCTTTTTGACCAAAAACCTGATGTAGGCAGGTTTTCTTATAGACAGGGGTTTGGCTAAATGCACAAAAGCAACTGTGCAAAACAACCAGTACAATACTGTGTATCAAGAGTAATTAAAAGCCTTCATTAAAAATGTGACAACCAAATCATTTGATATTAGACAGAGAAACCCCTATCGACACCTTGAAAATAATGAATAAACAGAATGTCAATTCACTAACATTTGCTATTTAGCCTTTGATGCATACTCTTAGCTCTAAAATCTGCTCCTGGATACACACAGGAAACTCCTATTGAAGTCAGTTGGAGTTGTTTATGTGTAGCTGGCAGTGAATTTTGGCCCTTAGACATTTTTTAGTATTCATTTAAGAGAGTACAGGCTAGCATAACCCTTAGTTTAACCCTATATTTGAAGAGATTGCTCTCACTGGATCCAAACTCTATGGCTGTGGTCCATTCTCTTAACACAGACCAGATCAGTTTCTACACAACCTAGCCAGACAAAAGTGGCCATGCAGTTGCTATATTCCCTTTCTGCATAGAGACATATTAATAATAAAAACTGATAAGACAGAGTGACTTGAATTTTTCCTCTCTGCTATGACACAGTTTAATCTCTATTGTTTAGGAAAATAGGTTCTAATTATTCCAGCAGCCTCTAAGGTCCTCTGTTCATGATAGGGCACCTTGTCCTAGACACAGTACAGACACATACCATCTCACTTATCACAGAGTGGCACAGATGGGCATAAGGCAGCTGTTCAAAAGATTGGGGTAAAAGCAGCAAATCTGAGGAGCGATGCAGATTTTCAGTGAGTGTATTCTCTGTACATCTCCCAAATTGCCTTTCCCTAAGGATTCTCCTTAGATCCTATCTCTCCTCTTCTCTCATCCTCCTCCCAGTGCCCTCCTGCAGCTCCTCTCCCTTCTTCTCATACCAGTGGGGCACAGCTGTGGTAACGTGGTGCAGAGAGTTACCTGTGGTTGTAGCATCCTAACCTCTGCTCTCTTCTCTGTGGATTGCTCTTCAAGGGGGCATGCTGAGCAGGACCAGAGAGCGGCAGGATGGCCTGGAAGTGATGTGCCCTCAGGGAGCAGCTCTCCTTAGCTCTGTGAACTGTTGGAGGAAGAACCAAGAACTTTTAGGAGCTCCAGGACCTCGGGTGCAGGTCCTCTCCTTGGAAAGCTGCTCCTCTTGGTGAAACTGCATGGTTGCATCCACCCAGATGGAGGGGTAGCTAGGAAGCAATGATAATGCTTGCAGGTTAGAAGGACTCTCCGTTGTCTGTGCAAATAATCAATGCAGTGTGTAGAAACAGAGTTGCAGTACTACATTTAAATGGGAGCAGGGACACCAAGAGTTGGTGTTCTTTAGCATTGCCTCTCTTCAGTGCTTCCATCAGTTGAAATAGTGTTTTCGTTTTTCCACCATTCAGTTGGCAACCACTTGAATAGATTTTGTACTGCATGTTTTCATTTACACTTCTCCCTGCTGCATTTCCAATGAACACAGCTGCACTATGGTTTACAGTGTGAGAAGCTAGGGAACCAGCTGAGCAGTTTTGTGCACCATCGGCAATCATAACTTTTCCTTATGAAGCAATAGGGATTTTCCCAGCCATGAAACCCATAGATATTTTTTCCTGTGCTTGGAAGCCCAAGTTTACCTAAGCCTCCCAAGTCTGATATTCGACGCTGATGAGCCATAACAGGTTTAAACATATGTCCATGGTTCATGGCTTGCCTGAACATCAATGCAGCGTAAAGTGCCATAGCACTTGGAACACTGTTGGATATGAGAGGACCAAAAAGAAAGTGGAGGCCAATTTTTGATTACTTGTACAGCAGCACCATGCATGCTTTTCCTGCTTACTCAGTCTGGACTATATTTCAGTTACAATCCAGGGTTTTACACATGTAAGAGAATAATGCTTTGCACATCAAAATCGGTGTCTTGCTTGTAAGGGTAGGGAGAAGCATCTCTTACAAATATGTTTTTAACCTTAGCCTCATTTTTAGGCATGAGGAGATGCTCAGCTTCTCTCTGTGTTGGCTCCCAAATATTAGGAATTTATTTTAAATAAATCTCTGATGCAAAATCATATCATTTTCATGGCAGTACTTTCACTAGTGTTAATTGCTATACACTTAAAGCAATCCCTAAAGTACAACTTAAATGCCGATTTTTTAATTTCTTCCTCTAATTTTTAATTCCTGCATTTTAACAAATACTAGCCAATGATAGTTTTGCTATTAGATTTAACAGTTAAATTTACAGTTTTAAATTGTTTTTATGACATCCAGCTACATCAAGGTGACAAGTCTACTGGTAAAACAACAATTTAAGTATTGCATTTACAGTCAAAAACATTTTTTGTCACTTCTAAATTGACAAATTTCAATTGCTCCTTATTGTTAAAAACAATTTTTAAAATTACATAGGGAAAACATAACAGTCTCTGTCACTGTGTAATTAAGTCCCTTGAACTGCTTGCTATATACAGAAATACTGTATTATAAAGTGTTAGTTACCATTAAAAAATGACCAATTACATTTATAGTGAAAACCATTAAATTGATTTACAGCAAAACAGTTAATTCACTATGTTTGTGCATAAAACTGCTGGTAATTTGACACAAAACGTAGTTTTCATTTTGAACTCTGCAAACTTAATAAAATTATAAACAGGAAGATACAATGAAGCTAATGAACATCTGAAATACTTATATTCAATAAATGGCTTTACCATTGAGAAAGATTTCTGCCAGAGAGACAGTTTGCTGGTTTATATCACAGTGAGATTCTCTGGTTTAATGAGGAATTCTGAAAAGCATTAAGAAGCATCTGACTCCTCCTGTAAGGCTCCAGTTCAATTATGGGGTGAAATACATCTTAATTTCCAGCTTAATTTTAAGCATATTCCAGTGCTTTGCTGGTCTTGGCCACATAAATGTGGAAGGTAGGCAGTGTTTATTAGTGTGCAATACATTACCATCAACTTATTTTAATTTTTAAATGTTTTTCCTCTGTAGTTAATAATGAATATGTAAATTTCTCAATGCACATTATTTCTGATGTTGAATAGTTTTAGTTATCAGTACTAAAGACACAGATGTTATTTTGAGGTTCAAATGAAATGTCAAAAAAAGAACTGTTTTCCATTTTATCCTATCTTAAATAGACTGTAATAAACTGGTAGTTATCTACCAGTTTATGTAGACTGCATACACACAAACAAAACAAAGCAATCTGGCATATAAATTTTACCCATAATAAAATGAAAATGAATTATATTTGGACCAAAATAATACAACAACATAACAAAGCAAATCCATACCTCCTTTCATCATTGGTATTTTGTTTTCTTTTAGCCATCTCCATCCATTGGATAACAATGGATCACTAGATAACATTGGATGATTGCACCCATTGGATAACAAATCATCATCAGTTTTTTGGAAATTTTTTACCTAGAGGGAAAGACACCTAAATCTTGTGGGTGAAATCAAGCCCTTGCTACACTCAAAGGAAAAGACAAATTTATTTTGGTCTGACCTAGAATTATTTGAAATCTTTATATTCCAGAAATGGACCTTTTTGTAACTCCTGTTTTATTAAATGGAAACATGAATGGCTGTACTAGCAAGAAAGGATATGCGAATTTGCATTGCCAGGTGACAATACATTTATTATTAATGGAAATTCTGCCCACTGTTTACAATGCTGACTTCCTACTTCCTTACAAGTAGGAAAAAGAATGTCCTCTGTCATCCTACCAGAATATAGTAGGACTCAGTTTTCACAGCTCAAGTAGCTGAAGACCTAATATTCAGATGACAGAATAATGTGTCAGAAATAAATATTTGGCTATCTTTATACAAACAGTGAGAAGTAATGAAGAGATATTATCAGTGTGCCTGCTTCCTGACTTTCAGAAAGGACATTTTTATTTTTCAAGCATTTGCTAACTATAAACTTTAACTTGCAAAAGACAATCAAGCAATTTGCTAAATACTTAAGGTTTTGCACCTCTTCAAATTATTCACCAGAATGAGAGAAAAATCTTGACAATTTACTTGTTTTCTTTTTTTTTTTCAGATCCAGTGTCGTTTTTCCTGCTTAACAATAGCCGCAAGTTAATAAAATCCAATTAAAGACCAGACTGTAACATTGTAGAAACCATGTCTACTTGTGAATGATTAGTATAAAGAACATTAATGAGCAGGAGAGAATTTCAGGATTCTGTCCTACACTGCTAATGTACACGATGAACAGTCAAACCCAAGGCACAGCCATCCTGAGAGCTACTATCTCATTCTCAAACAGCTAAGGTATAGCGTGCCCACTACTTGGGGATACGGCTATCCTACAGGCAATTTTAAACAAAGCTGAATGATTTGTTTGGAATCCAGATATTTCTAAACAAAGCCTTCAATATTCTGGGACAGAAAGCGTAATTACTATGAGAGTGATAGGGGCTAACGAGACCAATAGTGTAGCATATCTACTTTGGCAATCTCCAGTTTTCAAAATCAAGCGCCATTATGCTGGATTATTCCAACTGAAGAAAACAGGTTGTGATAAATGTTGGCTTTTTGCTATCAGTCATTTTTGCTTAAATATAATATATTTAATATATTCTGCGATTGGTGTATCACAATCATCAAAAAATGAAGCTGGTCGAAAGTGTCTGTACTAAGGTGGAAAAAAATACCACCCAGTTTTAAGAGGAGGCTAATCTCCCACAGAAAATGTAAATTAATATTTTTGATAAAAATTTAGAATAAATTTTACTAGTTCTGGAATAATGCTGCATTCGGATTTTTAATGAAAATGAAACCAAGTAATTTCACCTACTTTAAAACACTGAGACTGGCAGTAAGATAGCAACAATGCCAAGAGAGTATGTTGCCCTCGGTTTAAATTGTGCCTATTTTAAAGTGTAAAAATTAATAGTGATGCATGAGACATGGTCAATTTTCTCACGTAAATCATTTGCTACAAACATCAGCCTGTGACTGAATAAGTAATATAAAACTGCTTTTGTTTCCAACATTTTCTGACTTCAGATTATAGTTTCACAAATTATCTTTATTTTTAGCATAAGAGAAATCAAACCCCTGATATTCTGTTTTCTTGGAAGTGCAAAAGTAGGATCTAGCATTTTTTACATGGTTTCACCTTTAAGGCATGACATGCAAAGCACATACTGACTTAAACAATGCATACAGTTTTGAAGTTTCATAACTTTAAAAACATTGTTTCTATGTATATGAAGTATATAACAGGTTACATTTAAGCAAGCTTTATCATATCAATTAATGAGCCTTTTCATGCCTTCTTAACTCTTATTTTACTATAAAGTTTGAAATCAGAAATGACTGTGACAAGTTAATGACCTTGAGTTTAATGTTTAAACTAGGACGTTACTTAGGTCACAGCGTGACTGAAAACAAAAATCTTTTTATATACTTCCTCCCTTTTGGTGCACACAGCCTTTCCCATTCTGCTACTCTGTGGGTGTCAGCTGGTCCTTGGCAGTAGAAGACATGTTCTTGCATTCTCGGACTCCATGGTTGTCACCTATAGTGAAGTGAACAGTTAATAAAGTGCAACAGCACTGAGTTCTTCACTAGTTATCCCAAATTTGTTGATATCTTGTCCTGACAGGCTTGCAATTTCACTCATTAGTTATAGAGTAAAAAAACTGAATCCTTTCAAGCACTACAAATGCCAGTCCTAACAGAAGTACAAGAGCCTCAGAGTGGATCAAAGCTAACTTTTCTGGCTCCTAGTCTCCCTCACAAAATTCCTGATTTGTGTATGTATGAATGAACACAAAATGGGAAAACATAAGATGGAGCAAGAGAAGTTAACCCTTTGCTTTCAGTTGGACCAAAAAAAAAAAAAAAAAAGAAAGCGGATAAGTTAGGATCCATCCCATGCAGATCAACGATCCACAGCACCAGAGTCCAGCTAATTCTGAAATTTTATCTGCATGCATAATTTTCTTCCAAATATAATGAAATGTTTTTAAAAAATATAGAGGAATAATTCTGATGACAGCAAGAGCTTTTTCACTCCCTAATATCTGAATTTTCCAAGAATGCTATGGGTTTAAAATAAGCATGTTCACCAGTGGTTTTTTTTCTTTCTAGTTATGATTCCAATCAGAGCACCAGTGACATAGTATCCTATAAAGATTCTGCTGTGTTTATTAGCTTTGGCTCGTACCATTGAAACTTGGATGATATCTCCTGTACACTCTAAGCTGTAGCTGTTAGCTGCTGACCCTTGGCAGGGAGCGTGTGGTAGTCCAAGAGGCAGCACTGAAGCCCTGTACGAGTCCTCTCACTGAATCCATGTGAATGGAGGATGTAGGGAAAGGGGTCTGCACAGCATCACTTCTGAGAAATCACCTCCTCCCACGCTTTCCAAGCCTGAGCACAAATGAGGGGGATGCTCCAGTCACACCGATTTCTACACGTCAATGCCTTTTCCTTTGCCAGTGCTGACTAGCTCCTTTTTGATCTTCGTGCATTTTACTTGCAATCTAATATGTCACATAATATTAACAGAGATAATTAACTGAGGAGTTGATCCTGCTCCCATTCAAGTCAAGAGGAATTCGGCTTTGAGTGAAAAGGGGAGGGATAAGACTAGGTAGGGTCAAAGGTCACCCAGTTTAAAGAAATTTATCTAGGTTCACTTTAAAAACCACATAAATCTTTCTCTCTTTGCATTGGGGATAGACAGCTAGAGGAAGTAAAAAGTGTGGCAAAAGATTTACAGACAGCTTGTCATTTGGAGGCAAATTTCCGAAGAGGGGAGACTCCCCCCTCATCATTTTAAGGTTTTGCTTGCATCTATCACTTTCTGTTTTGTCTTCCCCTGTAAAGTAAAGAAGGGAAAGCAAGCAGTCTGTGTTCAGACTAAGTTTATTGCAAGCTTGCAAAGTTCAGAGGTGCCCAACAGACTTTAACGAAGACCCCGTTGGGCTGTGTATTGCAACACATCCCATCATGCTGTTATGCATGGGATGCGCATTCATCATGTGGCCAAAGTACAGGTGCTGCAGGCCACATGGCAGGGGACCATGACAAAGACATATCTGCACTTCAGAGTGGTTATCGTGACAGATATGTCCCCACCACTGCCCCTGACAGAGGCCCAGGGTGGATCTTCACTCCACTCCCATTGTGCAAGTGGAAGGACAACTGTCTCACCCTGGGGTGGAGCTCCTTTTTATCACATGATGGATGTACATGTTGTCACCTGAAGGTGAGGAGAGACCATGAACCCCCCCAAAAAGTCATTAGCAGGGAGCATGCTTCCAAAAATACCATCTGCCCCAGAACCTACTCCCTTTGCAATGCCTGTGAGGCTCTCTGAGAAGGCAGGAAGATCAAGCAGCACTCTGCATGCAGCCTCCAGCAACCTCCACCCAGCCACCCTCAGATTAGGTCAATCAGCAAAAAGATTTAAAAAAAAAAAAAAAGGAAAAAGGAAGAAAAAAGTAAAAATTGATGTCCTGAGACTGTAACTAAAATGCTGAAGGACTGCTGAAATATTTCTCTCTTTGCAGACCCAATCTCCTAGCACAGCATAGAGTTGTCTACCATACATACAAAGATAGAAATGGCATAAGAAAAGGTAACATTTTCTCTCTTTCTTCTGTATCACCTGCATCTTTCTAAATTGCATGATTTATTGGGGATGAAGTTATTATTTCATTCTTCAAAATGTCCATTATAATTTGCCCTCTTCTCTACCAGCCTTCCAATGATGGAAAGCCAAAAAACCAGCAACAGCAGAGATAAAGCCTATGACTGTGAACACAGAGGCACTTTGGCTATTTAGCATAGTTTAGCATGCAGTATTTGGCATTCAAAAAATCCTTTGGCGCATTATTCATTGCAAAAACGTAGACACTTGAGAGAGAGAAGTTAAAAAATATATTAAAAGACCTTCTTTTTTGCCCCAGGCTGGTTTCTGAATGTTGTTCAATTTACATCTATTTAGTGATTTATTTAGTAGCTGTGACTAAAATAATAATACAGAATAACTACAGAAGATTAAAATAAATTTTGTCTGGTAGCTGTCCAGGGATACCCTCATAGAAAGCAGCAAAAGCTTCCAATTTACTGTGCTTTTAATATTTGGGTGATTAGGAAATGACTACTGTAATTTTATAGATTTGAGTTTGGTTTTAGGACCTTAGAACAAAAAGTGCAGCCTGTTCTTCTGTAATGCTCTTTTGTTTGCACAAACTGTATTTATGTCTGTGGGCATCTGGCAGCTCTGGTGGTCAAGGAACTGTGGAAAGTGCTGCTGTCTGTGGAATTTTTGTTCAGAATTTCTTGACACTTAAAAAAGTTTCAACCTTGTTACATGTTTTCAAGGCTACTGTAAGAAGTATGTACTGCTCCTGTCCTAAGTCTGCCCGAGGAAGATGCTGATTACTGTGAATGGGAAATGTTTCCTTTTGAGTGGGAGTGATGTGGAGGGAGGAGGGAGCTAAGGGTCATGGTTTAACACTAAAATGGCTGCCAAACTTACAGTGGCAAGTGCTAAGGAGCTTCTGGGTGGGATATATATCTTTCTTTTTTTCGGGCAGGACACGTATGATACAATTACACAGTCTTGTCCTTAGCCCTGTTATGGGAAGCTGGGATGTTTCCTCTCTCTGATTTAACCATGAATTTTTTCCTGAAAATATTTTTAATTCTTTTTAAAGGAAATACTAGGCAATCCAAAAATAAAAGAGGGAAGAAGAGGCTTGCACATGCTGTTTTGTCACTTTCCACCACTACTTTTTTTTCTGATTTGCTCACAAAAAGGTCAGCAAGGTGGGGGAGAGAAAAGACAAAAACCCAATCCAAACAGAAAAAGGAAATGCTTAGTCCTGTTTTTATATTTTTTTTTTTGGTGAAAATACATATCAAGATATGCAGCCCTTTTTGATTTTGAAAAAAAGAAACAACCCCTATGTATTGTCAACAGTTATGAAGAAAAATAACTGATCAGCTTTATCCCTAATCCTCTAGGTTCAACTTTCAGTAGCAACATATTCCCAAATAATAACTGCTGCCACTATCTGGATCTAGCAAGCATTCAAAAAGCTAAAACCCCCTTTTTACTTGTCCAAAGAGCTTTGGGGCTTTTGTCTCATGGACATACCCGTTGGAGCTGGAATAAGGAAAACTCATCCCATTGCAAGCCTGACAGCAGGAAAGAGTCGCCAGTGCAAAGGAAGCGCCACAGCTCTGAAAGGCAATGCCCAAGGTCTGTCTCTTGACTTTTTACTTGTCTAAAACATTTGTCTGATACAGGTTCTAGGACATGACACGTGAAATTTCATAATCTTAAATAATTATATTGCACTTGTTTCTCTAATTTCTTAACTTTGCTTTCTGCTTGTTTTCCTTCCTTGCACGAAATTGTTCAGCCAGCTACAGCTAGGTTTATTTATTTATTTATTTTAAATAAAAAGTAAGAGTATTTCAGCCTGTGCCTGCTGAATAGCAACTCAGCTTGTTCACAGCATAAATTAATGAAATATGTTTCTGTTTCAAAATACTGCCAGACTGCGCTTCTCCCCCGCCTCCTGCCAGGAACCTCAAATCAAAGGCAGAGGCTCAAAATACAGGTATAGCTTAGAAAGGATTTGAACTTTCCTACTTGCTAATGTAGGGCCTCTTTCTGCTCCAAATACAGGGAAAAGTACTCCCACCCAAACTGGTAGGAATGTGCTTCTGAGGTAACTGCGCTTTTGGTGAAAGCCACCCCTTTCCTCCTCAGCTGAGAGCTAACTCCTCACCTGTACATGCATGGTAAGAGCACACGGCAGGAATTTTGGCAGTGAAGTAGAGCAGAACCCCAAGCGCACAGGAAAAAAAGGAAGAACTGTCTCTCACACCTTTAATAAACAACAGCACTTTTGTCATTTTCCCCGTGCCCTAAATAGACTGGATTCAGTAGCTTTGAATTCATGACATTCCTTCTCACACTGCTCTCCAGCTCATAATAAGCTAGTAGCTTAGCAGTCTTTTTTTTCCCCTTTTTCCTTTTTTCTTTTTTTAAATTGGCTAGGAAGGCAGGCAAGCTTTACAACCAAAACAATCAATTTCAAGCTGCCGAACCCAATCAGGCCAGTTTGAGAGTGACCCTTTAAATTGAGTGTGAAATTGGGAGATGGAGCTCCCCTTTCCTACTCCAGAGCTGGTGGAGAAACCATCACTTCCTTTTGTATGTGGGTGCATTAATAGTTGTGCTGTTCTTGCAGACATTATGTGCTAACAAAACTATGTGTGCCTGGTTCTGTAGCAGGTTACAGGGGAAAAACAAAGCGAAGGCCATCTGGCTCCACGAGTTTGTATGTATAATGTCCAGATACTAATGCTTAATGCACTTGTAAATGTAAGTTGTCTCTCTCTCAGGGTCTGATTTTAATTTGGGTAATATTCCCGTTAATAATAACATCTAATTACACCATCCATTAAAAGTTAGTAACATTAATTTAACAGGGAGAAAATCTAATAGAGTTCTTAGAGCGGTATTGGCATTTTTCCATTAAATTAATGTTACAAACTTTTAAAAGGATGCCTTAAATAGGCATCGTTAGTGGTGGGAATATTAAACAAATTAAACTCAGGCTTTTAATATGAGGTGGGAGCCTATTTATGAATCCAAGCAAAGGTGTCTGCTATGCCTTTCAACCCGTTTAAAACGTTCAACAGGAAGCATAAGGTTGTGCAAAATTCACGGTACCCAAGTTTCCTTGTAGTAAATGCTCAAGTGAATGACTTTTTTTTTTACAGTATCTCTTTTGCTGGCCGTGTGGTCCACACATTCCTTGTTAGGCTGCTGCTGCTGTTTTTCTTTTCAACAACAATGCCCTTCTAGGCTATTAATTTTCCTCCTCTTGGTTATTGTTGTTTTTGTTTAAAGAGGGTGACAAGGAAACCAAATGATGGAGTGTTCCTCCTAATGCGACACAAGCATCTTGATAGTTTTGAAACAGGCTCACAAGTTTGACCGAGGAGAGACAAATTGTGTCAGGGATGTATACGTTTTTAAATGCGTGTCCTAGGCTAAATCCATATCTCATCTGCAATAAAACAGTATATACATTTTAAACATTGGCCTGCTTGGACAGCCCAACCAAACTGTTAAGAGATTATTTTTTTAATGATGATTCTTGGTTTACAGGCTGATTACAGACAGAACTTTTTCTGACATAAACATTGGATTACACAGACTATTTTCCCTTTGGGTAAAGGATGAAAGGAAGAGCTACATATGACAGAAGTTAGTCAGATGCTTAATGTAATACTCAAAGAGGGTCAGCAAGGGACTGTATGTTGTGCCCTGTGTACAGTACAAGTTTCTAACTTAGGCTATTGTTAGACACTTCAACACAAAGAAAACAAAATTTAATAAAGCAACAGTGTGGGTGAAACAGGAACAAAGCAGAGCAGTATTGACAGACTAAGAGCAAGCTTTAATAATGAATGTCCTCAAGTTTTTTAACCACCACTTTGGTGTTTCAAGGTTTTCTAAGCAGACAGCAGCAAAGACACAGTGTTCAGAGTACCCAGAAGAGATACCAGGATAGCACCTTGACGTAGCCAGCCAATGTTTGAATTCACTGAGCTTACTCAGCCTTGCCGATTACCTTCTGTTAGGAGCTTATTACATCCCCATTTAGAAAGGTCTGATCTGCTGTAAATAATGAAATACACATGGATTCAAGCTTACAGATCATCAGAACTCACCGCATCATTCATTAGGCAAAAGGCTATGTGTGTGTGAATTGTTTTTACACTTATCTGATACGACAGGTACTCACCTCTCAGTCGCGTGTTTGTCTGCGCCCTCCAGATTTCAACCTGTGAGTAGTCCAGCTATTTCTGATGGGTAATTGCTGGACAGACCACACCAAGTTGTCTCCTGTTTGGGCATCGGAAACATTTTAACACGTTACTGTATGCAACTGGTGAAGTAATGAATGAACAGCAGAATCACAAATAGTTTATAATCACGATGGAACGTGCACGCTGGGTGCTCCCGTGAAGTTATTAGCATTCCCTCTAACCTGGCACGGCCAGGATGGTGTAATTCTTCCCCAGTGCTGGGCTTACGGATCCCAGAGCCAGCAGATGAACCTGCCGGTACTAGTTTCAGGGGTCTTCAGGGATCATTAATGCTACCAAACTGTATATTTGCATCCTTTCTTTTGGCCATTTCCAGTCAGTCCCAGCATGATCTCCTGGCCTGCGTATGGCTGGCACACAGGGCTGTCCTGCGGTTCCCAGGTGCTTCTCGCCTGGACACTCAGTGCCGTATGAAGCAGACGCACCTTTGCATCACCGTTCTGAATGCATTTTGCTCATGAAGTGCAGCAAACAGCCCTTATGAAAAACAAGAAAAAAACAACAGCAGCCACCTAACCCTGTTGACTCCAGTGTTTATTAATAACAAATACCTGGAGGTAGGAGAGGTGTCTGGAATTTGAATGGCTATTCCTGTGAGCCAGAAGTTGTTCATATCTCAAACTGCAATAGTACTTGGCTAGTCTTATTAAAAAAAAAAAAAAAAAAGTAAAGCTTTTAGAGGCAAATCAGTATGTTATTTGAAGAGTATTGAAATGTTACTTTAATGCTAAAATATTAATGATGAGAGAAAAAGAATAGTAACAAATAAATAAGAAGGGCTAAGAAAAGGTTTTTTTGCTTCTGATAGGTCAATCAAATGCCAAGTTGTGACATATACTGAGCTTGCAAATAATTTTTAAAATCCTTTGGCGCCTATTTAGTTATACTTTTGAGCTGAGATGCAAAAAGAGGTTTTACATTACCAAAATGCTTAAATACTTTAGTGTCCAAGTAGTTTAGCAATACTGTTTGAAAGAGGAAAAAAGCCTAGTATGCCATTAAGCAGATTGGTTTTCCTCTTTTGTTCTACAGTAAGCTCTGTATATTTGAGAAAATATACAGCTGTTTATACCATCATACAGCTAGAAGTAATAATATAGCATAAATTTATAACCAATACAATGCCACGAGAAGAATGCAGAGACTTATGTTACCTAAAGCAAGAACATTATTACTGTAGTGATATTAGAACAAAATCATTTACAGTGTTAAAATTTTTTTAAACATTCCACCTCTGTTTTCTCCTAATATTCCCCAATATTTTTTTTAAAATATATTAGTAAAACTAAATCATGAGATAATTTTTATACCAGTAATTTTAAGTATTCAAGCCTAAAAAATCAAAATAGATAGAACCATAGTAAGTGCTGTTGTTTGCTTTTGTATTTCCCCGTTATATCCAGACATTTACTAAAAATGATTCCGCATAGGATACCCCTATGTGCATGTTTACACACCCTCACGTAAGGCTTCAACATGCCTATGAGATATAAAGAATAATATACACAATCCCTAAGAGCAAGCAGTAAGCAACCAACTATATTGTTTCTCTTAACATAGCTTTTTTTTCACAAGAAAGTAAAGGCATTCTTACGACACCTCCACAACAGGATTGGTTCAATCAATAGGGATAAGCTACTGTTAATTAGTCTGATCTACTTTAATAACTTTATTCAGAAGGAATGGGAGGGGGTAGGGGAAACTTTTCCCTGCTGTCAGTATTATACCCTGTAGAGGGGCCTTATATCAGCAATTCAGGGGGAGGAAGTCATGTGGAAGCATTTCGGCATTGTTCCCACAAGCATTCATCTCCTAATTTGCATTAGACTAGTAGGGAGTTGACACTGGTTTGGATCCATACCTGTAAATCTTCTGTTATAAGATGAAAGTATTAAAGTGCTGCTCTCAGACAAACTTGCTTCCTGCCCAGGTTGAACAAAGCAGATCTCTAATGCAATTTAGATTAGCCATAGAGTTTGGTGGGCATTTTTTTTTGGTGTGTTTTTGTTTTGCAACCGGGAATTTGTCTTATGCAAAATTACCCATCAGCCTTTGCTGTATACCTAAAGACTTCAGCCCACCCCATCCATTTTGAAAAACAAAAAAAGCAATAGCCCATACCCAAAAGCAAAAACAACACAGCCAGCATTCCCCAACGATGCGTATTAGGTGAAGGAAGGGAAAAGGGAAAAGGGCACTCCCACAAAACATTTCAACCGAAGGGGGAAATTCTCCAGTTGTGCAACCCTTTTGATTTCAGTAGGATTATTCTCATTTATTTCAAGTGTGGTCCTGGCCCGAAATGTTTTTCTGTTAAGAAAGTTTTTAGTTTATGAGACTGGATTTATACCTGCCTATTCCTCAGAAATTGACCAAGTCAGACCAAATCAATTAATCTTTCTCTCTGTTTCTTGTGGTGCTATCTCCATATGTGTATGTGCATTTTCTATCTCTCCATCTATCTATAATTATACAACTAGTGCTTGGCTGGGGGGGCAATAGCAGTAAACTATTGTTTGAAGGAGATTGCAAATTGCTTGGAGCAGGGAACTGTCTTCTTAATTAGTCTGGAAAACACCACACACTTATGGCACTATAGGAATAATAAATAATAATAAAAATAGTTCCTGAAAGGGGGTTCCTACTGCCCAAAGGCAAAGGCTGGGCAGTTGTTGGGAAGATGATGGTTCCCAGCAGTAAATATGAGTGGATAAAGCAGCGATTCCAGGAAGCATCTTGTCAAGCTGCAGTTTCTTTCTAAACCCGATACCTGACATTGCATCTATTTCAGGTATATTAACTGGAGATATTTTCTCTGATAGAGTATAAAGTTCACTCTGCTTTTAAATGACAAGGTAAAAAGTGAGAAGTAGTAAGGTAACTTCGCAGACTGAGCAGAGCAAAGTAGCCTGCTGCAGGAGTCTCCTTGGGCTGACCTTTATAGGGATTTCTTTTTCTTTTCTTTTTTTTAAAAGGAAGGAAGAGTGCAAAGGCAATCCAGTGAGACTACTCTTAAGGCCTAGCAATATAGTGACAGCCTTTGGAAGCAGCTGTGCAAGGAGACTGACAGATTCATCAGGTACGGTGTGGCCCTACTGCAGGTCTGCCTCACTGAAATTGTTTAAGCTTTTTTACAGCTGCTTAACCTAGGGAAGAAAGGGAGTGGGCAGAGACAGGCTGGGAATTTCACTATCGGAGAATGCAACGCTCTGCTCTCCCTTGAGACTACTCCTAGAGTCCGATCTGTTTAGTAATGCAAGAGATAGCTTGCCTATTAAGGCCAAACAAAGGGTATAGAAAAAAAAAAACCTGCCAGAATACAGCTTATTTGGTGGAATTTACACATTTTTGTAAATGAATTAAATTGCTAGATACTTAAGTGATGTATCTCGGCAAAACCCATCCATTGGAAACCAGCAACAAACATAAACTTAGAGCCAAATCCTTGCAGTCCTTATTTAGTGATTATGCAGGCAAAGCTCCCAGCAACTTAAATGGAAGTTTTGCCTGAGTAAAGACCGTTAGATTTGGTTCACCGTAAGATGTTAAAGCCCATGCCCAAAATATCTTCACAGTTTCCTTCTTTTCTTCTTTCTATCTGAAAGTATTCCATGAACACTTTTTTTTTTTTAAATAGCTCATTTTATTTTATTTTTTAACTGAGACAAAATCATGTAGGATGCCTTAGGATGGAGGATGACTGTTGCATCTGCTCCTGACAACTTGCATATTTTAGATGAAGCTCTGGTTCCTTTCAATAGCAAAGCTTCTCTTCGCTTTAGGAAGGGCCTTAATTTCACCCTTATATCTGAAGTCGATCAGAGGACTAGCTGGCTAATCTCCGAGGCAGGCAAAGTGAGAGAGGTTGCAGAGAGCTTTGTTCTGTTCCTCCGATGCCGTGAGCCTCTGAGGCTGGCGAAAGGCACAAAACAGAACAATTTTAGACTGCCCTCAGGTAAACACCTCAAAGCTCCCCTAGACTATTGTCTGCATTGTCTTTTGACTGCGGGCATAAGACCACACTCACTAGACGTGTGCTCTTATTCATCTGTGATATAGACACATCACAGGACATCTACCTATTTTCATGGGTTCAAATATGAGTTTTATCTGCAACAAGCATAAGCTGGACCCAGCTGAGTGTACACCTGCCTGGCTGAGCTGACAAGGCTCACTCTCCTCACTTGACTTCTGAAAGGCACAATGACAGCTATCAGTAACCAAGCTCCTGGTGTGCACATCACTGCAAAGCGGAGCCAGGCCAGGCACCATATTGTGCTTTAAGCCCCTCAGGACTGTAGCAATTATATTGATTTTTTTTCTCTTTGCTTCCATGGACATGCACCCTCTTCCCCATATACATCTTTTGCCTAGTGTTATGGGAACTAAACTGCCTTTATGGTAACTGAAGTTTACCTCTTGGGAACAAATGCAAGTTCTTGTGTAGCTCTACAGGAAGTAAGATTTGGCTCAGGGCACCCTCCCTAGTATTACCAGCTAGTCACAAGAACTTTCAAGGACACATCCAAATTCACTTTTCACCAGTTTAGTATTTCTTCATCTATGCCTTAATTGCTGCAGATGCTTGCACAAGTAAAAAGATTTGAAATGTGAAGGGGTGGGGGAGCTCAAAACTAATAAAGGCATACATACCCCTTCAAAAGTCTACAGTTATTCTCCTGGAAGATGTTACCTTATATCTATTCTAATAATAATAATAATAAAAAAGAATAAAAAAGAAAGTATTATTAAAGACAAGAACAAAAGGATGCAAAGTGCACTCAAAGAAATCAGAAGCTACTTCAGTTTGCTGTACAGTCCCATGGACAGTTGCATTAACCTAGCTGAAAAAGGTTTTTAACTGTTGTACAAGAAAGGATAAAAGTGGCTGGTAATGGAGGACTGGGACAAAGATACAACTTCTTAAACTCTAGCTTTCTTGATGGTAGCAAAAATATTTCATGGAAAATGAACCTTTGGTCAAAAGCACTTTACCTTCCAGGGTGAAGCCAGCAGTTTGTATATATTTTAAGGCAAAATCATGAAGCTGCATAAGCACATCACTCCTATGCAAAGCTCCTGAAAAATGTGAGAAGTGAGATACAAAAATCCCAAACCCCTCTGTGATGCATGTCATTCGTTCAAACTGCTATAAACAGAATTTTAATACTGCAATCCGGATCAAGAGTACCTGTACCAATATATAGCTCAAACAGTAATTAATACAGTTATCATGCTTATTATTTTGACTGCAGCTTTTTCTGTATAGAAAACACTAATTGTTTATCCTTGCTCATATTAAGACAGCAAGAAAGTGTTGTCAATCTCACTGTCATTGTTAAAGGATCATTTCTGACAGCAGTTTCTGTGTGATATTTTAGAAGGTAAATGATGGGCAAGAAATTGGTTTTCCTGGAGGAAAAAAAAAAGAAAAACTGTAAGATATCCTAATTAAAACCATAAAAGTAACAAATATACCATATTGCTGGTAAAGAGAAGAAGCCAGCAGCCTGATTGGAGACTAATTGTGTTGTTTACTGCTTTAATATTTGAAAATACATTTCTAAAGTAAGCACACTGTTTGAATGACAGAGGGAAAGATTCAGGTCACCACTGAGCTAGACCTGCAGAGATCAGTGAGATATATCATAAGAAGTTACAGACAAACCAAGACGTTTGGCATCTGTATTGTGAAATTCAGTATATTCAGGGCCTTCTTTGAAAGGATAACTCTTGCTGTGTCTGGAGAGCAAGAAGGAAAAGAGGGAAGCAAAAACAAACTCCTGAACCAATATTAGAAATAAATGCCATAGATGTGATGAAATGTTAAAACATTAGCTTGCCCTACCAATACCTTATACTCAGTGGTGGTTAAATTTTCACTTCTGAACAGCCAGATTGTCACTCACTTATTGAAAATCAAGAACATAAGGAAATGTTTGGCCCATTCTTGTCATGTTGAAAACAATACTCCCCCTCCTCCAAATGCTACACATTTTAAATGCAAATGGATCATTTCAGATTGTAATGTTTTGTCTTTCAAGAGAAAAGAAATACAACTTTTATAAGTGAGATAAGTATTTCTTATCTTTTATATTGGAAATTATGTAAACTTTGCAGTATTCTGCTTTTAAGCAACATTCTTCAGAGCCACCGTGTTTAATGCAGAGACAGGTTACCAAGTCAATCTCAGTCAACTGAGACCAGCTTTTGCAAGAAATAGTGAACATGGTCAAGTTGGCAACAATCATTAAAATTTTCCTCCTTTTATATATGTGTATAGACTGAAGTGTTCTGATGAGTGGTCTCAGAAAGGTCACTGAGGGCAAGGGATGATATAAACAGTCATCTAAGAGCATGGCAAATCAATCATAATTAACACTCAGAGTTACTTCCTGCATATAAAGCTCCTGGAAGGAAAGGTCATTGGAAAGGATCACCGGACAATGTGCAGATACGGGAGCAAACAGGTTTCCTCACTCCAGGCCTCCCTTTAGGTTGATCAGTTCCTGCTCTCATTTTCAGCACCATCCAATGCTAGAATGGCTTGGGGTGCAGTTGGGAAGAGAGCAGAGCAGGACAAATGGGAAATTGCACAACCAATGAACTGTGAAAACCTTCATATTTCTGTCATGTCAAAACACATGCTGAATGTTGTATGCATTTATCCTGGAGATAATGAAACAGCCATGTAACACTCCATTCCCCTCCCTTAATAAGCCATCAACATTTCAAGGTGTGATGGGCACTAAAGGTTAGATCTCCACAAGACAGAGCTATACTGCACAGAGAATCTTATATTTTGATTCTAAGAGTCATTAACACAAATGGGAAGCTGGTTCCTTAGTGCCCTCAAGAATCCAGGCTAAGGAACCAAACTCTAGCAGTATCTTAGGTCCTAGCAGAGGTTGCAGTCCTTAGACAGGACTCCAGGTCCATACCAGCAAGGGGGATTCTTATGGCTCAATCCCAAGTGTTGCAGAAACTCTTAGGCTTCTAGACGATCAGTCAAAGAATCCACTAATGGTTTGAACCCCTAAGGTGTAAGGGTTCAGGCCTGAGGTGGGACTGTGAAGGTGCGGTTGACAGACATTCAGAAGTTGAACTTTCCTCTCTCACATGTTAACTAGCAAGAGTTATTTAATAAAAAGGGGAAAAAGTAGGCAATCCCTTCTCTTTTCTCAGCTCTAGATCAGCTAGTACGATACAACAGTGTCTTCTGGACTAAATCTATTGGTGAAATGCTTGCTTTGTCGTCTTCTTGGGTGTTATGTGACAGAGAAGCATGTGCCTACCAAGAGCTGCCAAGACCTAAGTAGTTCAGGATAGTCTTAGAAACAGACCCTTCAGCACATTGTGTGTATTGCTGGCATCTCGAAGGTCCTATGACAGTCAAACTGGGGGGTGAGGAAAAGGTCGAGTTTGAAACAAGCATTTGTTTACACAAGGGGTGCAACCAAAGCACCTGAAATGTTGCTGTTTGAATAGGTATATGAACCATTACTGCAGGTCATCAGTGGAGATTTATCATGGGATTAAAAACCACAGACTTGATCTAATAGATCATATTAATAGTTTCCAAGCAGATTAGACATGAGTGAAAAGTATAGCATAGCCAATGCAACAGAGATATTTTTAAACTTGTGGTCACATTAGATCAGTTATTTAAAGCTCCTCCTTCTTCTAGAGAACAAACTCTTTGCTGCTGAAGATAAACAGTTAAATCCAGAACATAGGATAAATGATGTGCTAGTATTACTAGAGCCAGAATTCCAGACTCCTGTTGTGGTAGGTGTCCACCATACGTATAGTGACATTTAGTCCGTTCCTACTGCATCTAACAGTCCAGACTATTTAAATGCTAGTAAGCAGTTTGGGAGGCAGAACAGCTGAGCATGGACCATTGCTATATGCCTTGATCTTCACTCTCCTCAAACCACACCCTCCCTTGATTCAAATCCCCCAGGATCCAAATGGAAGAGGTGGTTATAATACGCATGCCTGCCCCTCAATAGCAGCACCAGGACTGTTGGCTTTCGCCTTCATTAGTGGAAAAGTAGGGAGGTAAATAGTTGCAGTATCTCTATTGCAGCAGAAGAGAATCGTTGAGTCACTGGAAAGTTAGAGTTTCTTCTTCACTAGACAGATACTGTCGCAAAGATGCAAGTGCCTGACTTCATAACTGTGGTTTTCCACAAACTAATTCAATGTCTCATCTAGAAAGAGCATAGATTGAAACAAGGTATTTTGCTTCAGCAAAATTTACCCTGAACACAATTAGCTTTAAATACCTTGCAGCAACAATGCAGCATAGGAATTAAAAAAGTGTTTGACAAACAGAATTAATGTTCTTCTAACAGTTATCATACTATATGCTTCTGATTCTGTTGGCATATCCTTTTAGGAGCTTCACATTGAACTCAATGATCACACTAAGTGTATTTCACAAATCAAGCCTGGCTTCACTTAGATTCTGAACAAAAATGCATTTACTATGTAACAAACCCAATGCTTGCATAACCAATTTAAATGCAATTTAAATACTATTATGGGGGTGAAGCATAATTAATTTTAAAATCATATTTAAGTGTTTTTTAGTTTGTGATCTCCTGCCTCATTTAACGTGAAGAGAACATCACTAAATCATTTACTTTGCACATAGGGGAGGCTTACTTTCTGCTCAAGTGTTTAGCATTTTTATTCCTTTTTGTTTTGTTTTTTAAACCAGAAGATTTTTCACTGTTGCCGTGATTACATCGTAAACTGTTTAAAAGCCTCTGTTCACAAAGGAATCCTGCAGGAATGCTGAAGCTCTGACTCACTTCCATTTAGCAGCTTTGTGAAATTTCTCTAGCTTGAAACATGATGAAACAAATTAGTGACAAACATTCAGTGTTCTGCTCTTATAAGGCCTATAAACATTTTGGTTTGTACAGATAATAGCAAATCTCAGGCAGCTGAAATAAATCCAGCCAGCAAGCTTAAAGGGGGAGATTTTCCAGCAATGAATGGTAACAGATCATGATACGCAATGGCCTCAGGTATGTGATGATGTAGCATTATAAACACAGCCACATAAATGGAATCAGCAAATATGAACAAATATAAGTTGAAAGGTTAAAACTACACAGAAGAAACCTTAGCAATCAGGTATTGGCCAGTGCATACCATGCTCACCAGTGTAGTATAGTACCACCAAGTATGTAAGCCTTGATACAAAGCACAGTAAGCATGTATACATTTAAGTAATGTTTGGCTGTGATGAAATGAAAGCACAAAATATTCAGATTTTCTTAGACCACAATAAGCACTTTTCTGGATTAGGTCCTTAGGGCAGTCTTTCCCAAAGGATAAAGGGCACAGGACAGCTTAGAAAAAAAACCAACAATGTAGCTTTTTTTGCATTGTTGTTCACCTCTCTTCCAAAATTTATCATATATGATGGCTGTAATTAAAGCATCACAATTTACCATCAGACAATGGAAATATTGTGGCACTTTTTCATGCTTGGCACACATTCCCTGGAACAAGAACCCGACAGAGCACAGACTGTCTCTTTAGGCACATAAGGGTGACAGTAAGATACTGGAATGCTTGCATTACCTCTGAATAAGGAACTTCTCAGAGGGGTAAATTAGTCCAGAAGAAGCGCCATTCAAATGTGGTTATATCCAAACTAGGTCTGATATCCACATTGCACTGTACAATGCAGCAGACATATTATTCAATGTATGCTTGTTCAGCAGATAGAGAAGAAGCTAGAGAAGAAGCAGCTAGCTAAAGAAGCCTAAGCCTCCAGTTGTAATGACCATGCAAATGATAAATTGTAACAACACCTCAGAAATAAGGATACAGCAGTTTTGTTGCATGGCACATACTTGAAGTAATGCTTAAAAAAAAAAAAAGCCATTTTAAGTCGTATTTAAAGTAATAACCATGTATTTTTTCACAGCACAGTTCAAGTATATTCTGTCTAATAGGACACGGACGTCATGTGCAGCCTCAGCTTAGGTACAGCCCTATATGTTGCCAAGCTCTATAAGGAACAAAAGAGGATGGGGAGAAGGACAGGATCCTACCACTAAGGGTCCTAGATGGCAGTGGCATTGGTCTACACTCCTAAGTTGCAGCCCTAGAAGTGCAGCAATACTTGCTTCTGTTTAAATACTGACACTGTTCATACAGTGAAGAGATTCTTTCTGTTCAGAGAGGACTTCTGCAGCATAGCACAGAAGACAGGATTTATCCCTTGACACATTTTGGAGACAGACCATTTCTTTTGTTTCTAACAGATATCTTACTAGCAATAATAAGGGCATTTCAAAGCACTCATCTTGAACTGGTAAGTACAAAATTAGGTATCTAAGATCCCCATCCATGGGCACAAATGTCCACTTGCAGATTCTGGCAACACTGAAGAAATTTCTTCGGAAATAAATTCATCAGCAAATATACCAGGGGTCCATCCTGCTCCAGTTTAGTCTTTGGGCACATTCCTATTGACTTCATTGAAAACAGGGTTCCCTCCTTGCTCAACAGCATTCACTATACTCAATGAATTGTCTTATTCACCCTCTGTCTTAAAAACAAACAAAAAACACCTACATGCCTACATTAGATTAGAAGTGATATGAAGGGGTTTATCCTGTACTACTTATTGTCTTGGCCTATGTTCCCAGCATTTCATTCACTAAGTAGGTTTAGACTCTGTTAGTACTTTGGTCACACTGCCAAGGAAAGCCTTGCTGCTGCAGGAAGTAGTGCCGATGATTCATTAGGCAGCATTCTTTCCTTGGAGCTGCACTGAGTGACAGCACTGCAGAAGTTTGCTATTTTCCAGATGAAATCCAAGTTTAAAGAAGATTCATTCCCAAGGCCCTTATAGCATGCCTCAAAGTGTTAATCCCGGTGTCCTGGCCAAACTCTGGCCTGGATGATTACACTGTGCCTGTTGAAATTCTCTCTGTAGTTTCAATTGAACAGCACACTCTTCCAGCTCCTAAAAATTGCTGTGTAGTGTTGTTAAAACATTTTACTTAGAGTGAGTACATTTCATTATCTCTGTGTTTCGGGATAGCAAATACTTGAAGAAGTCCAGGATGACCAGAGAAGTTGAAGAACTTTTTGAAATGCTACTTTAATGGCTGAATACGTAGCACCTTTTCAGTTGGCCTCCACATTTATTCAGGCTGTGATTACACATTTGGTTGCAATACCGCTTAGCCCTATTTAAGAAGTCTGTCCCTAACACCACTAGATCTTCACAGCTACCCACCAGCTGCACTGGGCCACACTGCTGTGCTCCACGGTGAAGTAGATCAGGGTACACATCTGGTCAAAAAGTGATGCTTTTCTCTTCTGTAGATTGTCAGATGGGCAAGGATGACCCCAGCCAACAATGGTGCTGCCACAGCATAGGGACAATACCGAGCCAATTGGATAGAGAATGCTTAGGTCAGCCTTGCTACTGAAAAAAATGCCATGCAGCTTAGCTCTGAGTACAGTAGTCAGTGAAAGGCAGGGTTGGTGCTCTAATGAGGACATCTGTGAGAAGCTGTAGTCTTGCAGAAAGGACAGGATTTGATCACCTTATTAAGGAAAAATAACAAAACATTCACTATTTAACTCTTCTAGCTGTAGCCTTCTGTATGCTGGTTTTAAAGATAAAAATATATAAACTCAGTTAAGCAGTTATTTTTGAACTGATCAGCAGCAGGTAAAGTCTTTCCTTGCCCTAGCACTAGAGCAATGACAATGTTAAGCTGTTTTCTCACCTTGTGCCACCAGATTCCTCACCTCATACCGTGTTCTAGAGAAAGCATCTAACCTAGCAAGCTTCATAATTAAACTGATGATGGCATGGATGCTTGCAACATCACAGGATTTGAACAGATAATCCAGAAAGTCCCTCTAGTCTTGTGTCTGAAGGCAGAAATCTTTAGTTCTCTACTTCCCTGATGGGTTGCCAGACAGTCGTGTTATTGGGTACCTGGAGAATCACAGTGGCTGGTGTGATGCGAGCTCTCACGCACTGGGTGGAGAACACATTTCACACAGGCCTCTGAGCTATCACAAGGTGTCATAAAGGAAAGAATCAGGAGCAACTGGTCTGTAAATAACTTACCCAAACTGTTTTCTTTTCTATACTCCATAAAAAATGCTGCTACTGAACCAGCAATGAGATACCTTATCCCTCAAAAAGCCACTTTTGTCTGCCAGGTAACGAGTTAGCACTTGTTATCATTTCAGATCTGGACTAAATTCAGACCAATAACCGAAATAAGAAGCGAGAGACAGCATACACAAAACCCGCAGGAACATCTTGGCTGTCTGTATCAAGTCAGTGGCTTGCAGTTCAACACAACAAATACATTAGCATTTTCGTTTGCAAATCATCATATGGTTTGGGCCTTTGGGCCCCGATTACCTAAAAGACAAATGTTTTTTTTAACAATAGATGTACACAAATACAAGGTCTAGTTCAAACACAATCTGTTATGTTGGACTTCATGACAAGCATAATAAACTGGCATCCATTTCAGTAAATACACTTAGAATTTTATAGCAGCAGAAGTTATCCAGTCTGCAATACTAGAGCTTCTTAGGACACCTACAGATGAATTTATTACATTTTCCATGCAGTAGCGCACTGACTTGGAGTATTGTATTAGATTTTTATATCACAAAGCATATTGGCCTCTTTTAGAGTTAGATATAAATGTTAAATGGTCTCAAGAATTCATCCTGTACTCATTCCTTTTCAGTTCAAGATGAATTATCCAAATTGATCATACCACAAACATACCCATTAAAAGAGTTCAACATTTATGATGCATCATGTCAAGCAAGGTCTTGATTTAACGTGAGTTGATATATCATAAATTAAGAAGCCAAGGAAACAAACTCCTGAAGGCCAAAGAAAGCATATATTAAAGAAATAGTCTGTAGTGGCCTATGCACAAAATATATCACTTCTCCAACAGTATATGTGTATATAAATATAATTCAAAACTAGAAGTAGATACGTTGGGTGCTTTAAGAAAGGAGAATTTTCAAATCTGAAAACAGCTATGAGTAAAATTGAGTGGGAAAGGAAAAATAGATACATAATGATGTTATAACTGGGAAGTATTTGATTATGTAGCACTGACAATTCTGTAGACTTGCAGGAAATCTACTTCAGTCAAAAGTATTCTGGCTAGGAAAAGTGTAAAAGTAACATTTTAAGAAATATTAGAAATGGGGGAAGGGACAGGAAAGGAAGTGAGGAAATCACACTAAAACAAACACTAATGCAAGCACAGTGTTTCAATATTATGTAGGATAGAACAGTGGAACACGCTGTAATTGAAAGGGATGGGAAAAGACTCCCCGTCAGAATGCAGAAGAGGCAGAAGTCTGAAATGCAAATTTGTTTTCTTGGGGTTTTGTTTCTTTGTTTTTAGGAGAAGCAGCAATATAGAAACACCTTATAGAATAAGGTTATATTTTCTCTTTTCCTTTTCTAGCTAGCAAGGGTGTTAACAAGTACTAATTAGAAGTAAATATTTTAAAATTTGAGACACTGCATAAGATACACCAAGAGCCTTCCAAGAACTGGCTAAAAAGATCATATGAACTACTAATATTGACTTAGTAAATTTTGGGGCACTGGGGAACAATCAGTTTTTTTGGGTTTTTTTTTTTCTTTTTTTTAAACAAGGTAAACCTGGAAGAAAAAAAATACTGGAAAGGATCTGGAGATCATATTAGACAATAGTAGGCTATAACAGAGATATTCTCTATTCAGCTGTGTCTCAGATTGTAAATGCCAATATTCAATGTAAAACGAGGAAGGGAGGGGTGGAGGATGGAAAATTTTAAATACAAGCAGGAGCGTGACATTACTTATGTTTTGGCAGACCATTACCAGAATATTCTGCTAAATCCACTTCAGAAGTAGGCTGATCAATTTGAAAGGGTTCAGAAAACAGTCGTAAAAATGACTTAAGGTCTGGAAAACAAATTCAGGCTATCCAGTGCAGATTTTAAACGGCAAGGATGGTTAGCTAATAAAATAATCATAATCCTTGTGATGCAAATGGGCCCTTGAATCTTACAGCAACTCAGATTGCAAGCCTTTCCCTAAATTAGTATAAAGTTAATTGCTGGCACAGAAGCCACTTCTATAATGTGCTGAATATGAGTGGACCACCCTTGACAGCCAGCTGGAACACTCAGTGCAGGGAGGAATATATGTTGCTAAGTCAGATACAGGATCTTGCTTCAATCCCCTCAGACAGGGATGAAATTCAACCATAGCACTACTTGTATTTCTACAAATAATTCTACCAATGACATTAGCATTCTTCACAGAATGAGGTTATTATACAGGAATCCTGTCCTTATTCTGGTCATCTTAGGGTTTTGGGGGGGGGAGGGGGGTGGGCGGGGAGAGAAGGGTGAGAGACAAGCTGTGTATGCAACATTTGTGTGTTAATTATCTCATGTCAATTCTATGTATGTGTGTGGGTTAAATGTCCACGTACACAATCTATATGAAGTAAACTGTTTTCTCATTTACATACACCATATTAAAATGTTTGTGAAAGTGTAGCTTACATAACAGAGGTAACAGTCTATTTATTCTTAGTCATAAGATGAGTTCTCTTAGAAAAAAGCTTCTGCAAAATTATATAGTGAAACATATGCTATTACTAAAATGCATTTTTGTATAAACATATGTTTTCACTCACTGAGATCTAAGAGATTCTCTTCCAACATTAAACAGAAAAATAAATGGGAGTAAATGTAGGAATTTTTTAAGAACACACGCTTATATGCTAAGGGTATTTATGTGGGAAATCATTCAAAAATTCAGATTATTTGAATTTCAATACCAATCCTTGGAAATTTAGAGGCAAGAAATTATTCACATGAGAAAGAATGTGATATTCTCACATGATCCTCTTTGTTTCCTTTCTGAATCATTTCCATATCACACAAATTGATCATGAAAACAGAATTTTGAAAGGGGAGGGAAGCGTCAATTATATAAGAAATGCATAAAAATTTCCTAATTTCCCCCCTTATTTTTTTCCTCCAGGCAGGGGGGAACTAAGAGGCTTCTCTTATTTGATCTGCTGTGCATGAAGTTCTAGAAAGTGAAATTTTTGCCCTATTCTGGCTAACTACTGGCTACCTCAGAGCTCTGTTGAGTCAGGTTACAGTGTGGAATACCCATTTCTCAGGAAACCCCCATTCCTCTATGAAAAGGGGCCACTCACTGAAAATCCCTTCACAGGCTGCTACAAAAGCTTTTCTGCTATTCTTCTTCACAATAATATATATTTTACCCTTCTGAGATGAAAAGACGAAGGGGCTCAAGCTAAGAAAAGTTGACCAGGAGGCTGGTGACAGCAGTCACTTGAGATCCTTTCAGAGATGCTCTCAGGCATAAATATTTAATCTCCTTCGTTCCCCCTAGTGTGAATAATTTTTTTCCCCTTCAAGTATCAAAACAAAGTTATTGAAATGCATATAACCCTGATATTTGATCCATGGCCTCTAAGGGTCAAATACACACTGACCAGGCTCTTAAAGCCTGCAAAACTTTCAGGTGGTCACTTTGCACACACCAACTCATCAATCAAGCAATAACCAGCAGGACAAATGGGGAAAGATGCTGGTACAGACTACTTAAAAGGCCTGGACAGCTGGTCCACTTCAAGAGTCTCTTTATAAGTTTCAGCTTTTAGCCCTCCCTGTTTTAGAGGAAATTAAACACACTTGTTAGTTCCAATAGTTTATCCCCACATCTATTTGCATTAGCAAACAAAACTGTATGTTCTTGCTTCAGCATCCCTGTTCTAACATTAAGGTCACTTCTCCTCAATTAAGGAGCACCCTGAAAACAATTTAGCAATTGTAGTTTTCATTTAAGGCATTCCATATACCCCAATCCTGTCTTTGTAATAATTGATTTAACAGAAGCTTAGGACAGAGGACGACACATCTATCCTAAATAATTTGCCCGTCACAGAAACAGATGATGACAAAGCTCAACGAGTTCACCCCGAAATTAAAAACATCGCTGTATACATGTCTCAAACTGGGCTAGTATTTATTTGCTTTGGGTGTTGGTCGGTAATGTTGGTGATTAAGCTAGTAGCAATTCTGAAATGTTGATCACATCTGCATATCAAATAATATGTAGTGACTATTCTCAGCTTTGCAATAGAATAGGATGAATTGGTTGGCAGCATAAAGTACAAAATCATTCTGTCTCTCACCAAGGAACAAGCAAAATTGACAACCTCCTCCACTCCCAGTATGTCATAATTGGAAATTAGAGCTGCATCAAACTGTTCACTACAGCTGTAAACTCTGGCAAAAGAAAAAACCCTTAAAAACTATCTGTCATTTACTTAATAGGCTTCTTATTTACTGTGAGCATGCCAAAATTAGGGATGGAGCTTTGGAGCAGAGAGCAAGCATGATATTTTCAAGACTTTCTGGAGGTTAAAAAGCTGCTTGAAAGTGTCTCTCTTTCTCTCTTCTTATCATATTTAAGAGTGAAATTCTAAAAGGCTTTGAATTCTCCAAACACAGAAATGAAAACACAGTGGCTTCTTCTGTTTCTAACTCTAAAAGCACACAATGAAAAAGCAGCAGAAAAATGCAATATGATAAAAAGTGAAGCATAAATAGAATGGGAGGATTCAAACATAGATGCCAAGAAGAGCTTTTAAAAATCAGTTTACTTTTGGAATGAAGTTATTGTATTATGGTTGAGTCTTATGTTTTGGGGTTTTTGAAGAAAGCTGGCAGGGAAGGAAAAAAGGATTTTGTCCCAAGATATCTGTCTCCAAGTGCTTTCCTTCTAAATGCCAAAATCAGAGAAAACAAGTTAACACATACCATACTAAATAAAAAGTAATAATCTGAAAATGAAAAAAATTCAGGAGGCGTTCAAACCACAGAGCTGCCAGCCCAGCTTCTCCAATTGCCACTAGGATCAACACAGAAAGCAGAATCTGTATAGAAAACAGCATGGTCTGAACTCTGCCCACTTTTTAAAAATATCCAGTTTTGGAGTCTACCCCTCTTTAGATTTCTTTTTATAGTCAAAGCACAGAGACGGACATCACTATGGCGTGACCTGGAGCGCTTATCGGATGAACTGCTCTGGGGAGATACCAATCTCCCCACACTCAGTATATGAGGAGGAACCACATGTCTACTTCCAGCAACTGCAGCTGGTGAGATTAATATGTTATTATGAGACTGCCTTACGAGGCCTTGAAACACATGGGCCTCATCTTACCTTATACGAGGCCTTGAAACACATGCGCCTCATCTTACCTTAGTAACTTAAACACAACCAAGAGAGATTCCCAGGTATTAGATCTTACATATGCATATTATTCCTTTTTTAGGACAGTCCCTAACAAGCCTTTGGCCCAGGCTAACAAGCATTCACTCAAAAAACTCTTAGACATGGTTTGAGAATTTACTTGGGCTTGGGACCACTCCCAATAGGCAGACTGCGTGCACCCAACCTGTTCTGAAAACAAAACAAATTTAATAATATGGACATAGGTTGGTCTGGGACTCTTCTCACAGTGTCAGAGAATAGACCTGGGCTCATTTAAGTTACTAGCATACATGTAATCATGGCATCCAAATATGGCTCCCATCAATCACTTAGGACATGCAATAAATACTTTTATGTCACTATTTGAGGGCTGGGTTGGTTTTTCTGGTTGCTTTTTAAAGCTCAGAGAGGCAAGTAGGGAAAACTTAACACTCCCCCCCCCCCCCCCCCCCAAATTTTTTGTCTATATATCCATTGCAGGTATGTTGAATACCTTTTCATCTAAGGTAAGTGACCTAATAATAGGCTACCGGGATCTTATTTGCTGTTTATGAAACAAAAACTTAATACTTTCGCTTAACTGAAATATTTCTGTTGCTTAGGAGAACTTTGCTGGTTAGCAGCCAAGTGCAAGAAAGAATAAGTTGTAATAGCAATAATACAACCATGGTAATATAACCATTGAAGTAAATTCATAAGAGAGTGATTGCCTGTAGCGTGTAAGATTTAGTTGGATTAATGAGTATGTAAAGTAGATAAGGAAATGCATGAAGGGCATATATGGCATTAAAGTTTTCCCCAGGGCAAATATTTATTTGTCATCAAGCTGTCATGTTCTGCTAAGCCTTACGAAAGATAAGCAAGACAAACTGAAGTGCTCACAGAACCTTAAATTCAGTAATAAAGGGTATTAACCTATGCCTGAGTTTCCACCGAAGTTAACTGAAATATGCTAACAGGCAGTAAAAGTAGCAAGTGCTTAGCTGGGCCCTATTTCACCTTGTTGAACGGGATGTCTAAGACCTTGCTGAGCCAGGGTATGAAGTGACCAGAAATTTGATGACCTGTCATGAGATCATGGTCATGTAAAGCAATTTTGTCACAGTTTTACTAGCCCTTTCTGGACAGGGAAGGGGGAAATAGTTTTTATAACTTGCACTGAGACTCTCTCACATGAGGATTTAGTGAATTTTTATGAGGACGTTAGTCAAAAGTATGTTGAAATACAGCGCAACAAAAAAAGGAATCCTCTCAGGCGGTCTGTAGAAAAGATTCAACCCTTATATGACAATCCCGAGAACTGTGCATTCTGTACATCACTAACAGTCCATTTCTTCCATGCACCCATTACCCCATGATCCCTCAAAAGAAGAGTACACTAAAGAAAAATATTCTGTCATAACAGCTAGATATAACAGCTGATCTTACAGACACAGGATGAGGTGGCAGGAGTATTAAATTAGTGTCACCACCAAGCTGTTTGTAATGCAAGCCTACAGCGCAGGGGCTCCGCTTTGGAAATGGGCACACAATCAAATAGGAAGGGGCAGGGGGGGAGCCCTCTTCTCCTGCCAGTTCTGTCATGGATCCTCAGACGACTTCTCTCCTGCTGGCCAACTAGAAAAATAAGAATCCAAAACCTGTGATATATAAGGTAGAGCTCTATAAGGTGCCACTGCTGAGCAAGATGCAGAGCATACCAACTGCCAGTTGCTTTACTCCAGGTGAGCTAGGAAAAGCCATTGAAGAGAGACAATTCAAAGCACAACGAACCAGGGGGGCAAATAATCAGGATTGTGTTGCTGGGCATTAGCCGTGCTGCACAAAATGTCAGTAGGTTATTTGGGCTGTATTTCTGGGACAAATCTTTCAGGAAACAGAGCTTGTCCTCCAGGCTCATTTTTACCAGAGTTTTCATCACAGTACTCAATGCTGAGAAGCACCTAAGTAAGCATCCTTCTTGTGATAACAAAGCAGATTGTGAGAGGGCAGGCTCCCTTATGATACCTCATGTGCCTGATTCTATTTTTGAACAAAGTACAATAGACCCCTGAACATGGAGGGGAGAAGGAGGAGGACAGCAGCAAGTAATTTGCTTAAAGAAGCATCGAAAGCTATAACTTCAAACCCTGCAAATCAGCATAATTCCAGGTCTCGTATGCACATGTACCATGTTAGCTAAGGGAACAGAACATGATCCATAACAATACTGCTGTGCCAGTTTATGGTAGGGGAGGCACCAAATTAAATTTAAGAGCAGATTTAATCCTTATTTGCCACGATACAAGCCATCCATTTTATAGGCCTTCCTCCACCTTGCACTATTAACTCACATAGTGATATAATTTAGTAATATTTGCCTCACGCTCAGCTTCATATCCCTCACCTGACTTTCTTTTTAAAGTTGCCTCTGGAAAGTTTAGTCTCGAGAATTTCAGTGATGCAAGGTGAAATTTGTGGCTTATTCAGAAGATGCAAGCATTAAAAACCATCGGTAATTTTTTTTATTTTTTCCTCCAAATGACTTTCCAGAGACATGCATTTTTTCCCCCTCCTTGTATGTTTTGCTGCTCCCATCTTCATTGTCTTTATGGACACAGAAACTTGCTCTGGTGTCAAAAATACCATTTGGATGACATTTCCTATTAGGCTTTGTTCCCTCTCCTCCCCACCTCCCAGACTCCAGTAAAATACACTTCAGTGTTTGGGATTTCCTATTCATCCTGATTAAAACAAAGCCAGTAAGGTTTCCCCCATCAAACCGTGTGCCTGTTTTGAAGAGGCAGCAGCCACCGGCTCTGGTTTTGTTGCAGATGAAAAGAGGGCATCGCAGCTGTAAGGCAGCACAGACGTGTGAAATGGGTTTCACACGCTGCTCAGCTACCAGTGGGGTGGCCATGTATGATTCAGTCTGCATTAAGTCAAGAAAAGGAAAAGCCTTCAAAGCCACACCAGCCATCACCTCTTACAAACCCTAAGTACCCCTTTTGACTGCCATTGCTTTGCTGAAAATAACACATTTAGTCATTTGTCATAATTATAAGAGTCCCAATGACATGGAATGCAGGCCCGCCTTTTAATGCTGCCAAGGCTGTTATAATACAGCCAGCAGGGGACTGCTGCTGCGAGCAAATCGCAACCGCGGTGCCAGTTAAATTCCAGCCGAAAGGTCATACGTGACCTTTGTGAGCAGTTCATCGCAGATGATTGATCTGCTAGCAACAAAACTAATAATTACACAGCTCTTCATTTCCATTCATCTTCCTAACATGAAATTTATCCCAGTGTGAAGGATCCAGGTCATGTAGGAGTAAATTGGTGAACCATAAACCTACTAAAACCCCACAGGTGCAGCTCAAGCCTTCTCTGCCCCACCCCTCTTTAACTTCTTGCTCCCTGCAGGTATTTCCCAAAGACAAATGATCAACCTATTCCTCTGGGTTCATCCACTATTTTAATACTCCCATCTTGTATTTTTTACGCGTAATCTGCAAAACCTCAACAAATCTTAGTCCCGTTTTTCCCTCTCAAGTCATTGTCAGTGGTGTACTTGTTAGCTTTCTAGCATGTTTCTGTGATACACAAACATCTAATCTTATTAGAAATATTCATTTAAACACCTTTTCAAGATGAAGAACATACATGCATTTTTTTCTCTCCTCTCAGTTACCTAGACACCTAAAGATGTTTTTGCGAAACAAACATTGCTTTCTCACATGTGGAAAAGACCTTCTGCCCTCCAAATGAATTCAGGACCCTTCAGGAGCACAAGTGCAGAACTCCTGCAGGGATTTCTGTATTTACCAGAAAACCTCAGCAGGAAAACACATGCCCCATGCTTGCACCACTTAAATATGGACATTTCAGGGTGATAGAAGGTAATGCATTATACTTATCCCACATATTTTGGAGTTCTCTCTGATAATTCCCCCCCCAACCCCCCGCCCAGTAGACAAACAAGGATGTCTCAACCAAACTTCTGCTTGCAAATGGAATATCGTTGAACATCTTGAAGATGAGGTGGTGGGGCAGTGGCAGTGGGGGAAGGAATTTCCTCAAAGCCTGTGAAAGTTTTGGCTGGGAAAATCTGTGCACGTGTGCATGCATATGTATACACATCACATGTATGTATGTAATGTCCTGCATGACCTGGATTGATCCTTCACACTGGGATAAATTTCATGTTACTATGATATATATATACACACGCACACACATATACATACATATACACACATACATATGGTCTTCAGGACATGGTCACCACACGCTTAAATGCTTTAAGACCTGCTTGCAGTTAAGCTGATGTAACAGTCAGCTACCAAGGTACCCCCCTCCCCACTCACTAAGCCATCAGAAGAAGGTTTACATCTGAACTAAGGAAGAAAATGACTTTAGCAGCCACTTTCTTTGCGCTGCTTGGATGCAAATTACATACACCTTGACATGCCTTATAGAGTGCCAAAGGTGGTCTGAACAATTGTACACTTTTGACAGCCTAACACTTCTTATGAATCACCTCTGAATTTAATACTAAAACCCCTAGACAAGCCATTTATCAATAAGCCAGAAATCACAACAACATTTAAATCTTTTCTATTCACCAAGGAAAGAAAATGCTCTGATGTTTGCTTTGTTATGCTAGAAGAGAGTTTTTCAATTCTATGTACAGATCTTCAAGTAATGAAATTTTTTCAGTAATAACCTGACACCAAGTATGACCTTCCTCTGAATAACTCAGTAAAATTAGTTTACTTGTGCAAAGCAAGACCCTGTTTCACAAGTAGACATTTCAGATTAGAAATTGTATTACCAAAAATCTTGATGGCTAAATCTTGGTGGCTTTACTCAAGTTTTATTTTGCCCTTTTTTTGTCCAAACTGCTGTTGAATTCACAGCTAGCATCCATAAAATGGCTGAGCTCAGGACCTCAAGATTTTGCCAAATGCTAGGAATATCTCATAAGATGTTATGACAAGCAGCACTCCAAGTGAGAAGAAACATGCAAAGACCATAGAACAAGCTCAGTCTTCCTTCAGTACAGCAAAAATGCACTGTAAAGGTCTGCTCAGACTTTGAAAGCATCCAGCTTTACCCTCTCAACTTTGTTTCTGCTTTGCTAGTTGCATGGCTTTCTTTTAGCTCATCCATAGCAAGTAAAACTTTCTTTTAATTAGAAAGAGGTCCCGTGCTCTACTTTTACTGCAAGGAAAACAAGCAATCCTTCCTCTCCCCAGCAAAAAACAATAGTGCAGGAACCCAGTCCCTGGCAGCTGCTGCTGACTTTAAGCACCGTATATAAGGTATTAAACCACCCACTTTATGTTCTAATAACATTAACAGTCTCACATGAACCAGGACATTCAGAGTTAAAGCTGAAATTCTCTCCTTAAGTCACCACATTGTGTCTAGGTACAGTATTGCAGCACTTAATCAGGGGGCCTCAGAGCAGTGGGGGGTTCATACCATATGTGCTATAATACCTAAGCACAGCGGGGTGAGCTAAGGACAGAGTTTTAGACTTAACTCTGAATTTCTTAGGTTCTACCACTCCCACACTTAATGTTTTTGAATACATTGCATTATGTGTGTCTGGAGGGTTACTTTCCTCTTAAAGAAAAAAACAAAAAAAAAAGGTGTTTGGGGGTGGGGGAGAAAAGAGTAAGATTTCTCATGAGAAGATGAAAGTAGGTATTTAATGCCAACCACCTATAGTATAAATACTGGACATATACTACAAACATTTATACAACTTTCAAATACATATTAACTTAATCCAGATCACTGAAATGAAGCTGTATTAAAAGTACTGCTTCAACAAGAACTTTATAGTTTTCAAGCCATTTAGTCAAATGCTATTGTATTAGATTTTCTTAGCATCTTTCAGGCCCCAATCTGCAGTCTGGCAAGCACTTGAAAATAAACTCTGGAAAGAGATGCTTACATTTTTTTTAAATCAATGCTATTTGTGTTAGAAACTCTTTCAGCTTCTTTTTAGCAATGCTGTAAAGAAATATATTTGCTATATATAAACAAGTTACAGATTCAAAATTGGTCTTCAAAGAAACCTAATTAAGCAATCTGCAAGAAGGTCAGAAGACTAAATTCACCAGTGTAATGGTGAACTATAAGTCATTTTCCTAAGACAGCTCTGTGTATCTCCTAGTGATATCCAGGGATGACAGAAAACTAGAACCTGCATGTCTTCCTAAAGTAAGAGGAGAAAAATATATTTAAACAAACAGCATCTATGCATCCTTAAATCTAGAAAAGGAACAATAATAAAAGTTAAAGCAAACCTATACAGCTAGTATTAGCTTCTGGAAATAACACTGCCACAAGGAATATCTTGTTTAGTGTAAAGGTGAAATTGTTTGTTTGTTTGTTTGCAGTCTCACCTAGGAAGCTTCTATTCCTATAGCAAAATAAGCTTCCAGAGCACACACTACTCACCTTTTCCTCAAAAGAAATCCACTGGTTCTTGAGTCACAAGCCTTTCTCTCAAGTATGGGCACTTGTTAGGGCTTCATTATCTGCAAGTGAAATCAATTGAACAGAAAATGAGCAACACCCAAAGAGTGTTCCCTTCCTCTCGCTATGGTTGGTTCAGTGTAAGGTCTGATATGGTATGTTTTGCTTACCTGATGATTTTTAATGTGGGGAAAACAGTAAGGTGTACAAGGAACGTTTGAGAGAGACTCGTGAAACACACACCCTCAAGAACAACTCCCAGTGAAAATACACATTCACCTCTTCAGAGAAAAACTCATTAGAAACTAGCAGTTCTCTGTGGTTTTATTGCAAACCAATCAACCTGAACCTGTAAAGGAGTCTGACCTCACCCAGATTCATGGGTCCTCTATTTTTGACTTTACCTGCTAGTGATAAGAATTGATTTCAAAGGTTCTAAAATTAGCTCTGTACATCAAAGTATTGTTATAACATGTCTCAGTAATGCTGCAGTTTTACATGTTTTGCTGTTCCGTGTGTGTTCTCTAATTGGAAAAGAGTAACCCTTAAATCCAGGAATTGGTGACTGAGTTAACTTTTCTCCTGGGGGAGTGATTGAAAATTGACTTCCTCATAAGTGAGGTTGTTTCCCTGGGATGCAGGTGAAAACTTGAAGTGTAGTTCTCATAAAGTTAACAAGGTCACTTTGCTGTGCTCAGGCCTCATGTAATTTAAGTCACCTATTGCCAATGAAGGTAGGTAACATTCTCTACCATTACAGATCAGCCTTTCTAAACCATAGCCAGTGATCTTTTGCAGTTTTTAATGGATGAATACTGCCCCAAATAATCAGGAACAGAAAAGATTAAAAAAAAATCTAAATACTCACACAGTAGAATGATACAATGAATGTGTACAGTATGGTGGGAAAAAAGGTACTATACTATGTGAAAATAATTCAGTGCTTTTCCATTTAAGTGTTTTATACTGAAAGATCTAATCATATTTATAACCATATCTATATCAATACAGGCAGGCAGCACCAAACTCACAGACATCATGCTAAGTTACTAATTGAGAAAGAAGGCACCCCTATGTCTTGTTTTTATCTTTAACACCTTTTAGCTTCTTTTCCTTACACTTCTATCCTCTCTGTTTTTAGGCTGGAAGAAACTGTGAAGTGGTAAAAGGAGTTTGTGCTCATAAAGCTTTGATGACTCGACCATCTGGCTGGGAACTCTCATAAAGGAAGCCCTGCAGAGGTTAGGAAGGTCAGAAACTATACAAGCCAGGGGCTGGAGTGGGTCCCCACTCTGCTCTGACTGGAACCCAACTTCTGTCTGATCGGACATCAGCTGCACTCATCAGCCTCCAAGGAAATGTATTTGCATGGACTGCTGACAAACATTACTTCTTTCTCTTGCTCGCTTTCATAAATCTATGGAAACATAAAGAAGATTTCTCTGCCCATATCCCGTTGTAATCGCTTCCATCCTCTCCCAGTGCTCAGCTCATTAAGAAGTGACCTGAAGGCAGGAAAAAAAAAACTTTTGTATAATGGAGCCTTGCTGTTTAGAGACTATAAAAGTAAGCAGGCCTGGTTCACTTAAAAAAAAGAAGAAAAAGTACAAAAATGTTCTGGAAAACACTTAAGACTATCTGATTATAAAAGTTAGCTAAATGATGGGTCGCTGGGTAAGACAATCTAGCATTTGCAAATTATTTTTCCCCTCCTGAAATGTTATCCAGAGACACAACCGTTTACACGGCAATTTTGTTTTACATGCCCACAAAGCAATATATCTACATACAATGTATGCACACGTATGTACATACAAAGTTATAGTTTTCTGCTGTACTGATTGCCCTGGCAGCAGATAAGTGCCCAGCATCAGGTTTATGAATTGCAGGCTTCATTAGTCTTAAAACGGTAACAAAGGAAGATGTGTCCTAAAAAGTGTCATTCTTCATCTGAGAGGGTAGTGTCTGACACATTAGGAATCTATATGCTCAATTAACCACTGGCAGGCTCATTTTTTCTGTGCCTCTCACTCGCCCTTTCCCCCCACCCCTTTTACCCACTCCACCCTTCTTTCTGACCAAATCCCTGACTATATGCAAACACTCAATTACAGGATGTCTTGAGGGATTACTTTTGGCTGCTACTTGTTCTCTCTCTACCAGTTTCCAGTGAATAGCCAAAGAAACTTATTATGGTGTTTTGCTTTTGATTGCCAAAAATGAATACATTCAGATCCTTTGCCAGTAAAAGTTAGTTCACAAATTCAAAATCTATCATTTAAATTAACATATTTTGGTGATTAACTGTATCATAGCCCTTCCGATCAAGATTAGTTTTTGAGGAAGCATAGTTATGTATTTTTCTTTTCCATAGAAAGGATATTTTTATCAGTCTGAGATTAATTTGTGAACTCAACATTAGAAACTGTCTATGCTTTTTTTCATTATTTAAAGTCTATCCTTAATTACACAGGCAGCCTTCCAGAAACACTTTCAACAGTGACAATTTTGGGTGGGAGGAATAAGTAGGGATAAAAAAAATAAGAGAAGAGAGGGAAAGTTAACAGGTAGGAAACATAACCAATCAGAACACAAAGCTAGCATCCTAAATGGTTAATCCCCCATAACTATTAGCATACACATGATTAACTGTATAGTAGACCTGATTAAGTGTGTCTGTACATTATGCTAATCCCTGTGCTCTGATTGGCTGACCTGATTAATGGTACACTAGACCGTTCAGTGATGGAAGGACGATCTGCCAGGTCTCATATCCTCTCTGCAAAGAAAGCAGGGGAAAATAAGAGAGCAGTGTACAGCTAGTCCCCCGAAGGGTGCTAAAGAAAAGGAGTGAGAGGGAGAGGTCATATTCCTTGTGTCTGAATGCTAAGTTTGAAATATGACATTTAAGAGGTTGTAATTGCTTTTATATTTTTGATTCCTAAAACTTAAGTGCTCCTTCAAAGTTATTTTTGGGTGCAAGTCAGATACTTATTTATTCTAGAGTTTGTCCATGTTTCTTTTTGTGTTTCCCAGCACCCATACATATGGGGGCACCTAACACAGGAAAAGAAAATCAGTCGGTATTAACTGCCTTTAAAAATGTGCCCAAGAAACCACATAATCATCACTCTTCTATTTCCATATCTTTGTCTCTCCAAATGCATATAGTATACTGTTTTCAACCATACTTTTAAAGCAATTCATTCTAGTTAGCTTTTAAAGACTGATTCAAAGTATTTCTAAAGTCTTTGAAAAAAGACTCCATTGGTCTTTTTTGGATCGGATGCTCAAGTGCTGTAATGATAAGAGCTTGAAAATGCAATTCATTGATGCCCCACCCTGTCTGTCTGTAAAAACAGATGATGCATATTTGGCTATACACTCCATCCTGTTATTGAGTTATTGACACTGAAAGTCAACATTCTTATTAAGCTGAAAGGACTTGCTAAATGGCTTCAATAGAAGCTTAATTTTCAGACAAAGAAGTTAAACTAAACCCATGGCTCATCTTTTTCTCTCTCAGACATATCCTGGTCTACATGTATTAGGTAGGCTTCTAGCATCTAAACAGTAAAAATGTGCACATCAGTGTAAAAATATGAAGTGTCTAGAAACTCTGTATATTATTGATACACACCATCTGTTCTAGGTCAGCTGCATAGACTCTTTTAGCCATGTACATTTATCCAGAGCAACTTAAGAGGATTAAACCTCTGGCCTTTAAAGTCCTGAATAGCTCCTCTTGAGTTGCTTGAATGAGGTATTCACGTGAGGTCAATCTAGTTATAACAGGTCACATTTACCCTGTGTTCACATCAGCTGCTGTTGGCACAAGTTTGCTCTGTGGTAAAAAGTCTAGAATCTGCTCCCATAAGCAAGGTCCCCACAGACACCTAGCAGTGCCAAGAGCAGGGAGTTTGGACTGGGGCATCACACCAATTAGACTGGTAGAGAACTGTGAAACTGTGAAACTGTGAAAAATTCAGAAGAGCTGGGTTGTTAGAGCTCTTCTTGCCCACCCTCAGATGAATCCTTTCACAGTCCATAGTGCAAGACCTGTAGAAATGTGTTCATTGAACTCTGGAGTACAGGTGTAAGAGACTGACTCAACCTTGATACTTCTTTCTTCATCATGATACTGGTCATGACATCATCTCTATATGCAACTTTTTTAAGCAAAGACAATCAAGAGAGAATCAAAAACATGATGAGAAAGTATGTCACACCAAAACAATATGTGACAATGATACTGGTGAGATATTCGTTAAATTAGTTAAATTAGTGAATTTTTATTGAATAAGGGAAGCTGCTCTTCTTAATCACTTATTTAGTTCTGATAGTTAATTATCATCACTGGAATAATTCCAGGGATATTTATTTTAACTGTTAGTAATAGGTTCCTAGATGCTTGATCTACCTATACAGTGCATGGGAATAGTAACTGCCTCAGATAAATCATTTGAAAAAATCCATACACCAAGGACAAAGCTGTGTAGAGCCAGCCAATATGAAATGCTTCAGAATAAGGTGTGTCTTAAACAGTCCTGTCCTGGGAAGCAGTCTTAACTTGGGTGGTAGCCACGTTTTTCTCTTCCTGCAGTCCACAGCCCAGAGCCTTCTCTTGAGGGCAGATAGAACAAGCTCATTCTTTTAAAGTGTGGCAGCGATGGAAGTGTGGATGGTGGTGGCAGCATGCTCACTTGTATGCATAACTGGTCCTTTAAAAATGTAAAGTAAAATGCAATATCCTTGAAATACTTTTGTTTAAATGCACAATTGTTTCTTAAAGGTTTGATAAGCAGTAACCCAGGAAAGATAGAAAGACAGGAAGTAGATCCTCTTTCACACATATCTTTCCTTCTTATGCATTTTCCTTTCCACTGTTTTATTAAAGACTTATCTCACTTAAATGCTCTGATTCAGACACCATACTACTGTCTTTTATACTACAAGCTCTTACCTAGAATATGGTAGAGAGAGGCTTAATTCCCACCAAAGCCTGACAAGTTTAAAGCACATGTCCCTCATCTCTTAAAGACTAAGTTGTTTGTGGAGGAGTAAAAAAGAGGATATTCCCTGTGAGTACTGTGTGACTACACAGCAAATAATCTGTTGGTTCTACAAGAAAGACCAAAGCTGCAGACAACAGCTTCTGCTTAAGTGTATTCCTCTAGGAAAGATCTGCATTCCAGGGACTTCTTTTGTAAACTGTGAAATGACTGCTTGGCCTTAGGTGTGAGCCAGGGACCAAGATGTTCAAGTTGCCATCACCTGAGCTGCACCAGAACTCCAGGCAGGTGAGGAGCTTCTTAAGCAGCTTGTGAGTTCTAGTGTCTCCTGGGTTGGCAGCAGTGGAGTGTCTGGACTTATTTTTTCACCCATGGCCTCATCTTGCTTTGGATGCAAGCAGTGGTTCCTTTTTAGTAACAGAAATTTATTTAGGTCATAAAACTCACCAACCAAAAATATATCCCTATGTCTCTAAGGAATTCCCTCACAACGACAAGGAAGACAACAATTTAATTTAACGTCATATAGGATGAAGTTACCCGCTGGGGCATGCTGTCAGTAAAATCTGATTCCTGTGAATTTCCAACCTCTGTTAAATGAACTAATTGCCAATGTCTTACAAAAATATTTAGGCTGATTAGTAGAAATATTTAATAAACATCTCCTGAACTTAAGGAAACAGTAGTTGTGGGCTAACATCCAATGAGATTGAAAGTCTGTTCATATTTCAGTTTCCTGCTAAAAAGGCTTAACAGTTTGTGACCCTGCTGTTTGTCAGATAAAGGTGCGAAAGTGATATTTTGCAGTGTGAATTTTTGAGGATGGAGTTGATTTATGCCAAAGAAAACAAGCAGATTACTTCTTAATGTGCCTCTCACGTCTCTGCTTCTGGTTATAGAAGTTAAGCCATTATTTCCTCTGAGATGTGTGGCACAGAACAGGTGTAACTTGATTTTGAACATGATATTCTGTTGTTCGACACAGAGAGTTCATGAGACAGGAATATATACATGATCTAGCTTTATTAAAAGTTTCTATGATTAGGCCAATGCTTTTTGTGCGTGACTTGTAATTTTTGCCTGTGTTCAAGCAGAAGTGCGGCTTTGTGTGGACATAGCAAGTATCTCAGTTGCAAATATGAGCAAAGAGTTCTCAGGAAGTAATTTACTAGAGAAATGTCTCTCTCTGCTTGAGAAAGTCACAGGCAGGTTATTAGCTTGCATAATATATTCATTCAGTGCTTACACTTCTTGAATGATTAGCTTTTCAAATTCTTCACTCTGTGGTTTAATCCCAATTATTCAAATTTTAGCTGAGTCCTGTAAGTAGCTTGGCACTCTTTCTTTTCACTGAAGGAAGAGGCAACAACATAGTTCTACTACATACACCTCAAGCAACTGTATATGTGCCTTGAACAAATGCACAGCTGATACTGCAAGGAGTTGTTTGTTAGTATATTTGCCAGTAAAATATCATAATCTAGATTTGCAGCTTTTTAACTGTGTTTTTATTTGTGCCTAAGGAGGTGTATGAAGTTTAAAATCCAAGTATTAAGTAAAAATACCAAAACAGTCGCTCAATCAGTCATCTATGTACATTTCCAAAATTCCACCAGTCCTCCAAAAAATAAGGTGAGCCAACCACCTCAGAGCCCATCTCAAAGGAATTTCCCATGCTTCTGTATTTATGCTGCAGTTTATCATCCACTTGCTTCTCCACTTTTAAGGAAAACTTGGAAAAAATGTATTTTTAGCTAACCAGTCCTTTGTGAACCAAGGAGAAAAGACAAAGGGATGGAAATTCCAAAGCCAACGATACCTCACAAAAGAGTGCCTCCAAGCCAGTGCCCTCCTGTTTAACCCTGGGATTCATTTGCTCAGGTAACTGAGCTGTTGAAGTGTCACAGAAAGTGAGAGCTGGGCTTTTAAATAGCTAAAACCCACTCAGCATCAGGCTTTGGAAAATATGAGCAAGAAGCATGACAGCAAGCAGAAGAGATTAATCAAATCATGTAAAGGAATATTCATGGGTATATTTTGGTAAAATATGGTCCTTTCCTATACAACCCAAATTAATTTCTACCTGACTTTGGAATCTACATAAGACTTTGAGGAAACATTTGAAAAAAGGATATTCCTCAGGGGCTAAAGAGGAAGGATTGAAAAGAACATAAGCTACCATTAGACTGGCAGCATTTGCTAATAGATGCATCTGAGATATCACACTTTCCCTCCAAGCCTCAAATGGGAGAGAGTTGCTTGAAAACTAAGCAGTGCCTATAAATGTTATATAAGCAATTAAAATGAAAATACAACTCTCATAACTCCTGTGAAGTCTGAAGGAAGAACAAGAGAAGAGGCAAATACTTGAAGAACAAAGACAGGAAGTAGAGCATGTAGGTGGATATAAAATATGGCAGGTCTGCATTTGGACAATAGGAGAAAGAGAAGTAGAGTCTTGTTTGTACTTGAAAACAGAGAGAAGAAGCTATTCTTCCCCAGTGTAATGCTTATACCGCTTGCATACTGTAGACTCTCAGAACTTTGTAACACTAGCAAGAATTTCAGGAGAAAAGAGATATGAGGAGAGGCATAAAGTACAACGGAGAACCAAGTCAAAGGTAATTCCAAGACTTCCGACCTCAAGACGAGACTCTAACTTAAAGAGACTGAAAATAAAATCAGAGGTGAAGAATGAAGAGCATTTTTATTCAGGGTTTTTTTTGAGGTGATCGTCAATGAAGAGATGTTGCATAGGCAGAAACAGGCAAGATGAGAAAACTGATGGACTGCAAGAAGATTGGTGCAAAAGTTCAGTATGAACTTCATGGATTTGGTATCCTGGTCAGAGGCAAAGCTAGTCGATCAGCTTGCTGGAGAATATGAAGAAATCAACAGATTAGCAGAGAATATGTTTTAGCACATTTATTGTTAGGTTTGGACACTCATGTTCAATAATTTCCTTTTGTAAATGTTTTTAAATAATGAGATCATTTGAGCAGATATATTTCAAAGGGAGGCTGTCATCATTAAACTCAGAATTTACGGAAGAATAGAGTGTGTATTGCAGGAGTGCAAAAGGAACAGATCAGAAGTCTCTGGAATTCCACCCATATTCTCCTAATAATGATGTGAGCTTAAAAACTTAAATGTTTGTATTTTAAGATCATACTTTTTTTTTTCTTTTCACATCTATTAAATCTCCATCAGCCTGAGAATGACACTGTTGACATTTTTTTTTAATTGTCCCAGAATAAAAATAATATGCACTTATTCAGGCTGTGAACAAATCTGAGACATTTTGATCACAAAGAAGAATTCACGTGAAAAAAAAAGTGTATAGTTGCACTGGCACTAATCCAAGGTAACTCTGTTGCAACCAGTAGAGTCACTCTGGGAACACCAAACAGAACTGAGAACTGAATTTGCCAGTAGGGTGGTAAGAGGTGCCCAAACAGAAGGTTTTGTGATAGCCTCCTAGAGTAAAATGTGTAATCACCTATAATTATGTACATTTTGGTCTGGAAAGTGAACAGGGTATGCCATTCATTTTGTAACTTACACACCTAACCTACTGACATGAAATCCCCCATTTCAGCCCTATGGTATTCTTACTCTTCCTCTCCCATGTGTACTATAGAAACAGAACAGCTGCTCATCTCCTTTCATCTGGGATTCTCCTTTTGTTTGGCCTTGACTACCACAAATCACATCATTACAATGGCCATTCTAATTGTACCAAAGGCTTACAGAAAAATAGATCCACTTCAAGACTTCCATTCAAAAACCCCTAAAACGAAGCACAGACTAGTGTTTTCCTGGTGCTTAGGCCAGATTATAGTCTGTAATCCACTTTTTTGCTCATACCTGACAAAATGCTGTACTGAAACTGAAGCCCATGTGTTGCCTTTCAGTCATGACTAACATACTATATCAGATAAAGGGTGAAGGCAGGTGGTGGTAGAGGTGTAAAAGCAGAGGCTGTAGTCATTGAAATTGTCTCTGTACTAATTGGCAGGAAAAGGGCACTGATAGGCATGGATTGTCAAGATGGCTCTTCTGACCCTTCTGCTTAATCCAAATGAGTAATTAATGAGTGTGTTATGATTAGCACTGCAGTAAACTCCTCACTAGACAAATACTTTAAAGCTCTCAGGCTTTAGCTCACCAGCTGATTGCCATTTGGCTAGCAGATTTGTTTCCCTCTGGGAGGCTGAACACACCCATTACTTGTGCAGAGGGAGAATAAGGCTAAAAAATAAAAACGAAAAATCCTACCAAAATGACACCACAGTGAAAGTGGGAATGATTGTTCTCTCAGCGGACCTGGCAAAATAATTCATAATATATGGGACTGTTGTGGATCAGGAGCAGTCAGCAACCGATGAAGTGAAGGTGAAATTGTGTACCGAGCATCAAAAAAAAAGGGCAAAAGATGTATTTAAAGGCTTCTTTTCTCTTTTTCTGAAAGAATCAGCAAAATAGGAGACAGGAGCCATTAGCTTCCCTCTTCCACTGGAATGTATCAAATGGATTTGTAATGGAAAAGTGTTTGTGTCCAACAACTTTAGTGCCAGCACTGCCAAAAATACCAAGAGCTTGAAGATGGATTTGTTTTGATGCCTGCTATACTTATTTAATTAGGATTCTCCTTTAACTTCTCATAGGTTTGTGACTGATGAAATTTCACAAGAGAGGCTCGTGCATTTGTGAGTCGTTCATGGAGCAAGATATTGTTGCTGCTTTCTCAGTTTAATGTCAGCTGAGGCCGATGGAGCGCAAAAGTTATGGGAGGGTCTGTGTGAAAACGCAGATGCTCTCCGTTCAGTCCTAGGTAACTTTGCAGTAATCAATACTGGGCCAAGTGGCTCATGAGAAAGTTGAAGTGAAGATGCAGAGAAATCTCAGCAGGCTGTGAATGCCAGGAGCACCCGCATCACCTCTGAGATCCATCAGTGGAAAGAAGAGGAGAAGGAAGTGCGTACTACGTAGCTTACTGATTTGTACCTGTGATTCACTGAAAGGGGCAGTTTCAGCTTCCACACTTAGCAGTTGGTAACCTCTTGCCAACTCTTGATTCGTGCAAACTGAACATGAAATAAAGCAAACCGATATAAAATAAGAACTCACTTGCAAAACACATTTCAGGCTTCCCCAGGCAAGTCTAACGCTGTTTCATATGCTAATTACAGAGATTATAAAGAACGGGGACATATGACTGCTACCTATCTCTGCCACTGCCCTTAAAACAAATGTAAAGGACAATTAACAACAGATTAGCTCCATGTCCTAGTTTGCCATGTGAGGATGATCATTGACCTTCTCATTTCATCCTCATTAGTGTCTCAGGCCAACAGAACCATTGCTCTTTAATCATCACCCATCATCCTTTGCTTCAGCACATGGAAACAAATGATGTGTTGCCAGGAAGGTCAGGGGTCAAATATGAGTTTTGTTGTTGCTGGAGTGCAAACTAGAGGCAATGGGGTCAACTTTGGGGCAAATCTTTGCGGCAGTCTGTTTGAGTAGAGAAACTAGTTTGAATGCATGAAGCATGACACCCACTGTGTTTTTGTTTTCTCCTTGCAGCTGGAATTTACTCAAAAGTTTTTTCTTTTTAATTTTCTATTTTTTTAGTGGCATGCAAAAACAGACAGGAGGAAGCAATTGGTGATTCGCTTTCTTTCTGAGAATGAAATGTTAACTTGCAGAGGGATGGAATACGTGCATACAGGGTGTCACATGATTTTTTTTTTTTTTTTTTTTTTTCCTTTCAAAGCTGCATGTTGTTCATAAAGTTATGAATGCTGGAAGCTTTTCAGGCTGCATCTCCTCATGCTGCTGCTACTTCGGTGCTACTTTCCAATTTGCCATGGATAGCCTCTGAAGACTGACAGGGCTGAAGGCACCCAGTGCCAGTGTAAATGAGCCCCATTCATTTCTTGCCATGGGCATATGGCATGTCATTGTCCTCGGCCACCGAGGCAGAAGTGATGCAATTTGTTGGCATGTCCTGTCACAGCACAAACTATCTATCCCACTGAGCCCCTAGAAAACAACAGAAGCCAGAAAAGGGCAGCCAAAAACTTCACAGCTTTATCACAAGAACACACATGCACACACCACCCTGTTCAAAAAAAAAAAAAAGGGGGGGGGGGGGAGATCCCTGTTCTTTTTTGGACTTCTGCGGGATTTACTTTTTTTTTTCCTCCTTCTTCAAGGTCTCAAAAGTTATTGTCTAAACCAACACAAAGCCTGATCCTGTTTTTGTCTGTCACAAATAAGAATTAGGCCTTCTATTTCCCTCTTTTTCCTAATTTTAAAATCTAACTTTAGCCTAAAAGCATCAAACTGCAAAAGTTCAGCAGGGTTTCTGTGTAGCACACTTAGTGAGAAGTCATGAATTAAAAAGGTGGTCAAATATGATACCTTTAAATGGGAGATATGATATATACTCCTGTAAGTTATTAAAAATAATTACATTCATTGGCTGAGAAGAAAAAAACTTATTTCATTTTTGAAAACTTAAAACTTGGAGTGGTTCAGAATTCATAGCAGAACTTCAGGATTCCTTAATGTTCCAGTTAAGTGAAACTGAAGAGAATAAAAAAATCCAGTCACAATACAAAGCAACAATAAAGAAAAGGCTGAGCACAGAGAAATTCAAATGTGGGGAAGAGAAAGGGGGAGAGAGGTAAGAAAAAAGCAGGGGAGTGAAAGGGTGACCAAAGAAGTTCCCAATAAGGATAAAATAGTCCTCACTGCCTTCATTTGCACCTGGCAAGCACAGTTGTCAAATGCCGCACTGAAAGCAAAGCATTTGACAACTGGAAAAAAAAAAAATTAAAAAACCCAGAAAACTGTAATGTTGAGATGGTTTGGGTAAAAAAAAAAAGGAGGAGGAGGAAAGGGAAAGGGAAAGGGAAAAAAAGGGAAAAGGGAAAAGGGAAAAGGGAAAAGGGAAAAGGGAAAAGGGAAAAGGGAAGGAAGAAAGAAGGCACTGGATCCATCTTCCTGTCCAAGGGCAGCCACCTGTGTCAGTCCATTTTCTGAAAAAATTTCCATGCTTAGTGTCTAATTCACCATTTCCTCCAGTGAGAAAAATATGCTTCTAATTTAAATCTGCCTTGAAGAAAATGTTGGTTTAAATTACGTAAGAAAAAAGTTTTTGACATTGAACAAGCTTTACAAAACTACAAACTAGTCTGGGGGTTTTCCAAATCCCAAATTCTGGCATGTTTTCTGAATACTGATAAAGATATTTTGCATCTGTAAGGTTTACAACCCATTTTTGCCCTTCAGTAATAAACTGTGCTGCAAATAAGTTGTGTGCAATAAGTAGTGCTGCAAATCAGATAATTAGAGGTGACTTTGATCAGATTTCCACTGTAAATTAAGTATGTGATAGAACGAGAGTGTGAGTTTTACAAGGGCAAATTTGTACCCATAAAATGAAGTCACATATACTACAGTTTAGTGAGAGTTGGGACCAAGGTGAAAAGTTCAAATACAGATCCAAACTTCTCCAAAGTTTGTGGTATGCAATATTCAATTCAAACATTTTGATTTGAGCCCATTTCTAATTATATTACTGGGTTCCTATAAACCAAATCATATGCAACATTTAAGCTGGCATGTTCAGGCTGGTTAGATTTAGAAAACAAACCCATGTTAGATGTCAGAACTAATTTTTGTAGAGACAGAAGTATCATGCTCCATATGGTTCACATTTCTAAACATTGACTTTTGTCCACTAACTAGGCCAAATATAAGCACGTGTGACATACATAATTACATGGCCTGTACTTATTCTTGTTTCTATTGACCCGAATACCTGTGATACACTGATTTCTCAGTTTTATTTGGCAGTGCAGAGAGATCTGCCTAACTTCTTGCTACCTTCCTTCAGAAATGAAAGAAAAAATAGACCCGCCCACCACCTATTCTTTAAAGTTTTAATTTGAGCCACTACCACTATCATGCAGCTGAATAATTCAACAGTTTGTATGCTTATTTCAGTGAATGCCTGGTAGATCAGTATTGTTAGAGTGAAAACAGCATGTTTTCACAACCTGCTGAAAGTTCTCACCTCTGAAGTTGAAATTTTCCACAATTGGTGTGTGGCAAAACCAGAGGACTTGTTTTCAAGGACTTCCCCCAAAAGTTCAAAAGATAAGGATATAGTTTTCACATTAAAAAAGAAGTCTCTTAATCTTTTAGTAAATAGAAACGCAAACAAAAGGGTTCAGGTATAAAAGTAGCTGTTAGACATGGAGTGAGTTTCCAGTGAGCAGAAGTCTGCAACTTTGTCCAGGTCAGTAAATGCTTAGAAATGAAGGCTATGAAGGTGTGAAAGGTATGTTAATTTGAGCTGGTTACTAATAAATCCATATGACTTACATGGGAGCTCCGGTAGACTTGATTTTTAATTTTCAAATGCTCAGACCAAGGAGCATCTCTACCTGCCTGAGAGGGAATTGCAGTGGGCAAAATTAGACTAAAGTCCACCCATCAACTATGAATGACCATGCTGTCTTTTAAACCAAACAATTAGTTCCAGTGAAAATAGAAGTTTATAGAAAGCTTCTCATATGAATGGCATATAACAAAAAATGTCATTACTGGTCATGTGGCAAGTCAACAAAGACCATTACAAAAATCATAGATTTTGTCATAGAAGTGACAATAGGCTCAGAGACATATAAACTAGCAACCTGGCAGGAATGGAGCGGCCCAGTCTGTTTGGCCAATACATTGACCATTAATACTACAAAACATTTTGAGCAAAGTCAGTGGTATCGTACATACAGAACCAGGCAAGAAAATAGAAACCTTCTCTTCCACAGGTACTCTTAAAACATTTTAAAATTATTTTATACTAGTAATAACAAACTCACCACAGTACATTTCCTTCACATTAATGGCCCGCTGGGGTTTACAGCCTACAGTTACACCTCAGGTCATGGACTCCCTCCCAGCTGGTCACTAATCTAGAGGAAGTGCCCCCACACTGCAGTCGTTATACCTCGATTAATGTTGACTGTGTAATGCAATGGGGAGAAAATGTAAGTAAAAAGTGGGTAGGTGAATGTAGTAAGAAAAGCATGTAAAGCAGTTATAGTGAGTCAACATAGCATCTGCAAAGATGTTATATCAAAGCTCATTAGTTTACTTCTCTAGATCTACACGCCTTCCAAACCATGTCTAGATTGTGAGACCTACTGAGGAAGAAGAAACAGATCTTTCCATCACTGACTTATAGTTTTCTTTTAACACAGTGGTGAGATGTGAGGGCCCTACATAGTGACATATGTAGCTTCTTTCTGAGAGCTAAGATTGACATTACCAGGAGTAGAAAAAAAGGGGATTTAAAATGTAGATGGAAAAGAAGTGAATGAAATTTGAGGAGCCTTTAGGAACAGTCTTTATTATGTGGCCAAAAGTCCCCCAGGTTCCACAGCCATCAGTGTGGGAAAAGCCCATCTTAGTTTATTGGCAGAGTGAAAGCATCCACTCGAACAGGGTATTAACAGTGGCAAAATAGAGGAAGCATAACAGCTGATGTAAAGAATTAGTAAAATATAGACATTAGTATAGAAAATAAATATAATGGAGACCAAACCTTAGAAGAAATGGTGAACAGGCTAAGACCAGCAAGAATGAATACTTAAAAGCTCACCAGAAACAAAAGAAATCATAGCAGAGGAATGGAGTTACCATTAGTTGAAAGTAGCACCATTTTGAATATTGATGTACAAAAGGCAGAAGCACTGCGCTAATGGTGTTGTTTGCAAAAACATCAAGATGAAGTATTTGTGTCACATGAACCTGATGCATTAGAAAGCAGTACATTAGTAAGTTAGAAGAATGCAAAATATTATTTACCAAAGGGAGATGTTTTTAAGTTGGTGGACTTGGTCATATGTAAGAATTTAAGGAGAGCTGACAGTGAACACTGAAGGAGTTCAAGAAACTAAAAAGCATTTAGTGCTATTACACTATCAGAAAAAATGTGCCTAGCAATATCTGCTGGCATATTTTGTGATGGAAATTGACAGAAAAGCTGAAAAAGAATTCAATATATAAAATTATAAATAGGAATAGATGGGATTATAATCAATGTTTGTAGTGAATAGGGAGGACTTCATGGGGAATGAATCTTGTAAAAAAAACCCTCTTCCAAACTGCCCTGTTTTTATCCTTAATAAAATCACAAAATTAATTAAACAAACCCCAAATCACATTTAGTTGTGTGTTACTTTTTGTAAGGAACCTAACTCTCAATTATATGCCATCCTAATTTAGTGTTTGGCCAAGTACCTTCAACAAAGTGCACAGTGAGTGCGTGAGTAATTAGCCAGGTGCCTTGTCTGGAACCTATGTGGAATCCTTGGTGTTCTTTGAAGAGTGGCATATTTGCAGCAGAGCCCTGGATATAATAGCCCTGCAGTTAAAATTTGGGGATAGCACAAAGTTTGGCAAAACAGTGAGTAAGGAGGAGGCTGGCTGGCCTGGAGAATGAATGAGCTGAATTCACTGGCATTCTGGATCTAGCTTTTAATATGGTCAGTGCCAAATCTAGGAAATAGAAATGTGAGACTATGGTTTTTTTAAGGAGTTAGTTTAAAAAGGGTACAGATAGTAAAATGAATAGACAACTCAATGAGCCCCGGTTTGATGCTGTGGAAAAAAGTCAATGTAACTGCTGGGCGAATAAACAGGAAAGACATGAGTGCGAGTAGGTCCATTTCTCTACAGGACAAGATAGAAGTATTGCACACATAGCCTGTGCCCACATGCTAAAAAAAATATTGAAAAACTGGAGAGGGTGAGGTAAAGAGCCACTAAACTTATTTGAGGCCTGAAGGAATGTTTTACAGTGGAAGACTTACAGAGCTCCATCCCTTTAGCTTATCAAAAAGAAAATTGAGAGGTGGTTTGATTACAGTACATAAATGCCTTCGCAGGAAGAAAATACCAGGTACTAGAGGCCTCTTTAATCTAATAAAGAAAGAAATAACAAGAACCAATGGCTAAAAGCTGAAGTCAGACAAATTCCAATTGGAAATAAGCCACAGTGACAATGATTAACTGTTGGAACAAACTACCAAAGGAAATGGTGGATTATCCATCTCCTGATTGCTTCAAATCAAGACTGGATGCTGTGATAGGTATAACCAAACACAAGGTAGATTCAAGTTACAGGGGGAAACAAAATAGTTTCAGATATGCAAGAGGTAAAACCAGATAAACTCGTTGTTCATCCTGCCCTTAAAAGTATTTCTGTGTAAATAAATCTACTCACTGAATTAAAAAAAAATACTTTTTCTAAAATAACTTTTAAAACAACACCCCAAAAAAGTAAAGAAAAAAAAAACCTGTTGTAGTTAGGTCTGTCTGAGGTGATCTTCACCTCTTTATACCTCAATTTTGGAATCCATTAGTACTAACCCTAAGACACTATGGGGACATTTCAAATATCAGTTCTTTCAAGTTTCTGACAGACCTGGAGATCCACAGAGGGAACCATGGCATGATTCTGAAAGATGGTATCCAAAAGGCAAAGCACAATAACCCCCCCCGCAAAAATTAGCAGCCAAGATGACCTGGTCTGTAAAATCTGAAATATCCTTCAGAGGCTGAATTTTATTCTATTTTTTAGCTGTGCCTGGGTTGGATGCTCAGCAGAATTGTCTACAAGTAAAATTAGGCACATCACTTTCTCTTCCTCTGTGTTGCATGGGAACAACTTTTCTTCTTCTTTCACTTTATATTTCTCTTACATACCAGCATGTCCAGACTATTTTTATTCTTTTTTTCAGAGATGCTTATCACAACTCCATGTATGTAGGTACTTTTGAGTTTTTTCATCCAACTGTACAGCCTACTTTCACTCCACTGTACCCCGTGTGAAGGAAAAAGAAAGAAGCAACTAAAATCAATATGCCATCCCCTTCTCTTGTGCCCTTTGTCCCATGACACACAGTCTTACGTCCTGAAAAGTCTATGCAGAGACTGTAACTAATTTTGGTGACAAATTGTCCAATACTAAACTGTTCTGAGTACCTCCTTTATTTGAAGGCACACCAAATGTTCAGCCCATGGAGCTGTCCATGAAACCCAAGTCTTTCTGTACTTCCCCCTTACTCAAGAGACAGCAGAAGCCCACCATACTAGCAGGAAAGTATGACTCCTCTAAAACTAGCCTTGATGTGCTTGCCAATGCATCGCAAGAAAAGTGTATTCTCTGTTCCCTCTGTGCTCCTCTCTGCTCAGCTGCTCTGCAATAGTTTGGAGAGAGGAAGAACTACCTTATACCTAACTGCACAAACACCACATTCTTCCAGTCTTGTGTAGACATATAATGTGAATCATCACCTGGCTGTATGTTTTAAGGTGCTTGTAGTAAATATTCTGGTGATCCAAGCAATCTTTTAAGGTGTGCCTTTCATTGCATGGAAGTTCCTAGCCTTACCTGAGTTAGTATAGGTTAAAACATTTTTCAGCTTTCATAGAGGTAAAGTTTATAAATACAGACTTTTTCAGGTTTGGTTGATAAATTACAGACTTTCTACCCAGCTGAAGAAAGTTTAAAAAATATACTGTAAATCTGTTTATCCTTACAGGCTTCTACATGTCTTGTCCTGGTTAGGTAAATATTAAAAGTCTGTAAACAATATAAAGCAAAACAAAACAAAGATATGGCTCAGAAATAAAGTCTTAAAATGTTTTTATAGGAAAAAAATAGTCTTTCTTTACCTCTTTAGGTATACCTCTTTATATATGGGGCAGAGTTCAGAGATGTCACCAGCAAAGCACCAGCATAGATTGGTCTGAAATATCAATGCACCATCTATACAGGGTGTGCAGCTAGGTAGGCCTAGGTTGGAGGAGTGGAAAGGACGAGAAGAAAGCCAAAGTTAATTACTTGCATGCTATCCCCCTTTCTTCTAAAGCACATGAGCCAGAGTACTAATTCAGGAACTCTGATCATTTGAGAGGCATGTCCTTGATCCAAGAAACAGTGACTTCCGTGTACAGCAAGATTGAACACTGTGGGAAAAACCTGGCATGTTCCAAAGTTCCAGTCAGGGGTAAAAGCACATTGTTTAGATTAAAAATGATCCAGACGTCCAAGAAGGCTCTGCATGCACATGTCCAGGGTTAGATTTTCAAAAGGCTCCATGTGCCTTTTAAGTAGTACTGTCTCAGCATCCATGACAGAATACAGGTCCCTTTGACCACTTAGCAGAATAGAGAGCAAACTCAGCAGCTAAATGTAGGCTTTATTTTGTGATAGTGCTATAATATCTATGTAAATAAGGAGTCTTTTTTTAATTTAGATCCCACTTCTATTCATAAGAACCCTACCATAGGGGTAAAGAAATTATTATTTTTTAAATAATGAAAGTTGAACTTCTCCTCTAAATTTGTAATTGCTATGAAATAGGATGAGGGAGAGTCTGGGGGCTAAACTGTTCTCCCTAAAGACGAAACAGTCCTTCAAGTACAGCTGCCACCATTTGCCTCCAGGTGCAATGATCTCCCCCTCTTTCTTTCCCCCATAGCGGGAGGAACTGATGAAGACTTTTTGGATAGGGCCAAGAGTAGGGGGAAGAAGGGAAAGTCTGTCATATGTCATTAGAATTGTGATTATACATGTCACTAATGACATAGGTGGTTTAAAAAGGTATATATAATTTTATGAGAAAATGAAGTAATCAGCTATAAACACATGTATACATAATCTTGCTTCAACATTTATTTTTGATGAACCAGGAAAGTCTACACTCATCTTGAGGTCAATAAGAAAATAGTCCTCACTGGAAGAGAACGTTTTTGTTATTACACTGCATGGAATAAGTTGTATATTAAACAACATACGGTGGGACTGAATCCCTCTCCTCTGAGTACTGAAGATTTAGTAGGCTCTGCCTTCCTTTCTTCCATTACAGTAATGCATCAAGTGGATTCAGTAAAATGCCCTTCTCTTAGAATTACTGAATATACATAAAGGGAAAGTGTTGCTTATTACGAATTATTTTAACTAGTAATTCTCATTGAGATGAAAGCTTTAATTTCTATGAGATTTCTAGAAGTCAGGTGAGAGTGGCAGCAGGTAATCAATCACAATTACATTTAATCACAAAATTCAAAAGTCACAGCGGTTTAAAGTGTGTTTAAGCACACAAAGGTGATACCCTGAAATGATTGCATTTTGTGTAGTACAAAGAGGAGGGAAAAGTAGGTTTATTTATTTTAAATAAGATTTACTATTATAGTGATGAAAATTAGTCTAGATAAGCTAGACACCTTGCTTCTAGTAACAGATTTCCTAATAAATTTTCAGAGAAAGTAGGTATTCTGGGAGACCTTCTGTAGTGACAGAAATGCTTCAGCATTGTAAATTCTGACCCAGCCAGTCCACCATAGAGGGCATTTTTGTTTCATTTTTTTTCCTCTCCAAGAGGAATTTTACTGCCTTTTACCCAATGGCTTAGGTCTAGAGCAGTCCTATGCATTGTAGAAAATTTGACTTCAGCTTCACTCTCTACCTCAGGGAACTTGAACCCATGTTCTCTGCTCCCACCAGGGGACTGCACGGTCTGCTGTAGGATTGGATATGTATGGAGGGAGAGACTGAGAGGAAGCTCTCAGTCTGCTTCTTGAAGCTGTTTTAGCTGTAGAAATAAAATAATCATTGGAGTAAGCCAACTGAGGTGCTTTTAACATAAGAGTGCCCCACTACCAGGCCCAAAAGTCTCTTTTATTTTCATCTCCCAGTCTTAATGACCATGTAAGAATGGTATACCCAACATACAAAAGATTTCCCTCAAGATAACTTCTAGCCTGGTGGCAGGACACTAACATGCAAGATGGAGAATGCAACTCTCATCTCCTCCCTGCTTGATTCACAGAAGGCTTTGAACAAAGGCCTACTACTATCTGGTGAAGTGGATTTAAACAATGCAGTGAGTTCAAGAGGGAAAATGATTCCTCTTCTGAAGTCACCTGGGAGGTGGGAGAGATAGATAGTGATGAATGTTTGGTTACTTGGACAAACTCACTTGACATCAACAATAAAGACTGAGAGGTCTCAATCCTCAAAACTGTTGATCAGAAGTATCTACCCATGAAAAAATTGATCCTGGTGCAGTAGAATCTTAGTGCCTCAAAATCTTCTTTAATGCATGTCATGACAAAATTTCTGGGATTTAGATACAGCGTTGGTATGATAAAGTGAGTACATATTATCATAGAATGGGCTTAATTTACCTGGAATCTTCAGGTTAAGATCATTATCTAAGCAAGATTTCTAGGGTAGGATTTCCAGAAACAAGTGGACTAGTTCACCTAAGGCTGTGGGATATTCTTTGTCACTCAAAGTCTTAAAAACAAAACTAGATTTGAGGCTTAAATGTACTTTCTCTGAGACAATGAGAGAATTCTCATTGACTGTAACAGGGTATGAACTTTGATGCATGATTTACTTAGTGAGATAATGTTGGCTTATATTGTACAATAGGTCAGAAGAGATGATCATAATGATCCTTTTTGGCTGTAAAAATCTAAGAGCTATCAACACTTTTCTCTGGTGCCTCAGTTAAATGTATACTTTTAGTTGGGATTAATCTAGGATTATTTGTCAAGGCATAATACACAGCACTCTGGAGAAGAGTAAAATATGTCACTACCCCTGCAGTTATTAGACACTAATCTAAAAAAGGAAAAAACCCAGTCTTAGAAATAGTAACATTTTTTTCCAGCTAATCAATATTCAGTAGCTGAACTGACACCTACTAGATCACTAATAGAGTAGACAATACCTACATTTTAAGCTCCTTAAACTACTCAGAAGTAACATGAATGTAAAGTAATATTGGCTGAAACTTTTCTCAGGAGGGTTTGGACATCAGCTCTTTTAACCTGTTTGAAAATCCTCCCTACCATTTGCCCAAGAATATTAAAGCTTTGTATTAATCATCTCCATAGATTTAAAACTCATTGCAGAGGGAGGTACTGTCATACCATGAGTTTATGGAGGCTTAAACAGAAAAGAGAGACAAAAGGTGCCAGAAGTCAAAGACTTCTTTATTCCCATTATTCCTATTATTCCCATTCTGAGACAGAGCTGCAGAACATAAGATTAGCAGAGACCATTTGCATCACTGAGTCCTTAGTTTGAATTATTCTTGGTCTCTACCATTTTTTGGCTCAGTCTTCTGCTCTTTATGAATATACATACATTTCTTTAGGCTTCCAAGTCAAGTATGCATCGTTCATAAGGACTGAGCACATCATTTTTCAACCTGCTACTTTCTTTTGCATATACTAGGAACCGCTAGCAGAGTTTGTAACACATCTCAGCTTTTGAATCCTTCAAACTATGTACTTACATCCCTGAGCATAGGATATTGTATGCCTGAGACTACTTCTAGCCACCTCAACCCATCTGAATCCAAGATTCTTTCAAAGACACATTGAAAGAATCCATAATTCTTTTAAACTGACAGTTACTCTTATAAAATAAAATGGCCAAGGATGAGATCTTAATTTATAATCTCACTGAGGTGGAAGCTCCTCATGCTTGGTGAGATCCCATGCCTAAACAGCTTATAAACATACACCCAAGCCAGACAAAGTAAATACTGCTACTACTCATGGTGAACAAGTCCATGTTCTGTAAACAGTATTTGTTTATCTCTCAAGTACAATCCTGAAGGAAGACCTGAAAAACACTAGTGAGAGGTAAACCAAGAGATGTATCTTTTTCTGGAGTTCATAACAAAGCAAAGCTAAGCTCAAATCATTAGGTATGAGGTAAATACTCTTGAAAAGTCATAAAGCCAAACTTTGCTAGATTTGTAGTGTTTCCATACTTCAATTTTGATTAACATACTTCTGCAGCAGCTTTAATTCAGGCAATATTGTGGTGCCATTATGAAAACAAGCGGTTGAAGGTGTATATATTTGGAAAACAACATACAGATAAATAAGGTCTATTTTTTAAGCTTAATAACTCTTCAGTTGTGATTTGAGTGATACTATTTCTAGGTTAAAGTGAAGGGTGATCATAATAATGTAAAGCAATCCTCAGGTCAAATACAATACTGTGGTACTCAGAAAGTGGAAGAAAAAGCCTCCCAATTTAACTAGTCTTTGGATAGACTCCCAGACCATTCTTTGAGAAGTTGTCCAGATTTTCTTACTATGAGACAATACCTTTACTTTAAAAGGACAACTATATTTTTTCTGAGGGTAAACATATACATATATATATAGTGTTCTGTTTTACTGGAGTTGATTTCTTTATGTTCTTCAGTTTTATATGGAGGGTCAAGTTCGAGCAAGCAACAGAATTTCAAAGAAAAAGTATCACATTTCACTGAGTTCTATATCAAAGCCATGCATAAAGCATCTCATGATTTTTATGTTGCAGCATAAATCAGCTAAGTTTACTCATAACTACACTGAACACTATATGATACGAGTTTTGTATGGTTCAGGGTTTTGTTATTTGTATGTTACTTAAACACTTCATAAAATGACTTTAGTATCTGTTCAGTGTGTATATTTTGTGAATTCCTTCTCGGAAGATACAATCTTTTTTCCCCATCTCTGGTATGAAAGCATAAATTTGGGATATTTAAAGAACTTCCATCAAAAACCTTCTTGTGCTATTTATTCTCAGCAGATTCTGATTCTACGTCCTGTTAATTATTCTACACTGAAAACAACTTATTAATAGACTGTGTCTCTTTCCTTTGATCAGTGGTTCTTGGAATTGAAAGGGTGTGGAAACCTGATTTATTTTTAAGTCCAGAATTATGATTCTCATGAGACAGATTTCTCACTCTGCTTTGGACAACTGTGTGAGAAGGTTTAATTTAACATGATATATATGTATTCTAGATACATTTAAGATATGGCATAATTAAAAACTAAATTTAAATATAATGTTAAAATATTTCAACCAAAGACTCCAAAATCACTACATTTTACCCAAATAACTTTTTATGTTTCTTAATAGGAAATGTCATTTTTTGGTGAAAATGTTCACTTCTGGTAAACACTTTCATGATGTTCATTCACTGTTCATCAAGCATAGAGGCCTTGTGAAAATGGGTAGGAGCACTGTTTTGTATCACTTGCTAACCAGGGAAGGACTTCTAACTAGGATCAATAGGGACCTGTGAGAAAAGCCCAGATATAAAGAACTGTCACTGGAGAAGGGCTGAATAACACAGGGAGGACAAGTTTAATCATAATATAGAGAGGAACAAAAGTGTAGAGAGCAGGACAATCCCATGGAACAGTTCAGATGTCCATATACTATTATGAGAATGAGGCAAATAAATGAAGGGATCTGGATGTTTTCATAAATGATCAAAATATTGGTACAACGGAATGCTGGTAGGGCTTTCTAGGAAGGATAGGTAACAAAAAAGTATCCACAATGTAGACAGAAAGAGTTGCTGAAAGTCTGCGGGTAGTGATTACAAAGGAAGAGAATAGAGCACTGCTGGGACCAGGAATATAGCACAGACCACCCAGAGAGGGTGGTCTACTGGACAAAGCTTTTTGTGAGTATCAGCCAGAATAATCCAAAGCTCAGGCCTTAGCTAGTGCTAATGGGGGATTTCAAGCACCCATACATCTGTCAGGAAAACAGTTGATGGGTAAGATAGTTTTGTTCCATTGGTGCCAGTTTTTTAGGTTCATAAGGAGAAAGCAATTGGAAGGGAAGCTCTTCTAAAGTTGATTCTAAAGGATATGAAAGAAAAAGCTGAGAATATGAAGCAGAAAGGCAAACTAGGTAAGAGAAGCCACAAAATGCTCTTTGTTATTTTTAAAAAGTGAAGGATAAATATAAGTAAAATAAAAATGATGATTTTCAGGAACACAGACTTAAAAAATTGCAGAATTGATGGTAAAGAGTTTAAAAATGGAGATTCTAAAAAAACCAACATGGGCATTATCAGTGCAAACTATCTGAGTCTAAAGGAATGACAGAAAATACAGCCAAACACCTGCTTAGCTAAAACTTCATTGGCTTCAAATACAAGAAGGAAGCAGACTGAAAGACCAGATTACTGAAGACATGAATAGCGTCAGCAAAGGGGCTTCAGAGTGAAAGAGAGAAATCACAAACTACTGTGAATGTAGGGTACCCTGTTACATTACTGTTAACCTGATCAAAAGGCAGGCTACTTTTGACAAGAATGGCCCCTTCCTCCCCCAGCCCTGATTACATTCCCGTTCCACTTTTCTCACATGAGATCTAGCAATCGTGACACTGCAAGTGTCAGGTCAGCTCATTGATTTGACAAAAAAACAACATCCGAAGAAAAAAAACCCAACCCCACCTTGATCTGACTTACCACACAGTTGCTAGATGCAGCACAGGCATACATGCCCCTGCGGATAAGGGCCAGGTAGTGGGACTGGCCTTTTCAGTAACAACTTACACTTGGACTGGATTAAATTAACATAACTGTACTTTTATTTAAGTCTGAGTTTTCAGATCAATTATGATTAAAAAAAGTCATCCCTGGGTACCTCACGAAGTGGTGGAAGGCCTCTCCACACAGATAGTGTTTATTCCGAGAATTTACAGGTGAGGGCCAGGCTTCCAAACTGGAACGGAGCTGTGGGGTGCAGGGCAGGAGAGATAACAGCCGAGAGCCGTGGAAGTCAAGAGCATTAGAGCAGGTGATCAAGCAACATGTAGAGAGGAAAAAGGAAACGGGGAACAGGAAAAAGAAAAGAGGAAAAAGGAAAAAGGAAAAGGGAAAAAGGAGGCAGTTATTTGTATGAACAGGCAACAGACATTCCTATGGGGGAGAATCAACAAATGTCATATATCTGGACTTCAGTAAAGTTTTAGACAGACATCACCTCAAGTGATACTTTATTATCAAGCTAGAAGATGAGTGCAAAGCTGTTTTTGCACTCTTAGGGAATCCCTGGGAAAACCATGATGATTTCTGACATGATCTATTGCTTATAAATTTTGTAAACATATTTGAGCCACTTAATAAGGAACTTCAAATCGCTAACTTAGGAGCAAAAAAAAAAAAGTGACAAGCTAATTGTCTCAGATCATTTATACCTTCTGTCTCTCAGTAAGAGTTCTTTGTGAAATGAAAAGGAGTACAGCTAACCTTTGGAGATGGAAGGATTAATCCACAAAATAATACCCCTCTTTTATGAATTTGTATCCTTTGGTTAAAGCAGAGGAAGTAAAAAGCCAAGCCTGATCAACATTTCTAAAACAAAGTAATCATTTTAGTTTGTGGATATATTTATTAACTGAAAGTATAAATTAGAAAACAACCTTAGGCTAAATCCCAAGCTGCAGCCATACCCAAGGTATTCCAAATGTGCCTGTTTAATATTCACTGCAGATTAACGGGTATTACACATTGATTCTAGCTGTACTTTCAGAGGAGGTGGAGGAGGAGGCAAGACACTGAGATAAAAAATACAGTCTTTGTTTCTAAAACAAAAATGAGATTGTAAAATTGAAAACATGAAAGTGGAAGAGAATCACTAATAACTATATTCTTTATCTTCAAAAAAAATCAATAAAACCTTGCTTCACTGTATGTTCCAGTGTACTACAGGCAGACATTATTCAGCCTCTTTCTAAATGTTGGCAGGAGAGTTTGGTTTCCCAACTCCGTGAAATTCTAAAATATAATGAAAATGCAGCTACCGTACTTTCCAAGCTCTTGGTAGATATTTTCACTTACTTTGTCATTTTCAAGGGGGAAACAATGGTGGCATCTGTGCCCTGGTGCTAAGTGCTCATTTGCATGCAGAGGCAGAGAGATATCCGTTTATTATCAATTTTATGCATTACTTCATTTCATGGTGTTAAAACAATTACATTCAAAGGGTTCAGCAGTCCACAGCCAAGCTATTCAGGGCTCCAGCAGCATCATATAATAACGTTATTCAGGGAGAGACACATACATCATAGTTTACTGACTTAGAAGTAAAAAAGAGAGAGAGAGAGATAGAGAGAGAGAGAGAGAGAGAGAGAGAAGCAACTCCTATAGAACTGGATACAGAATTTGTAAAACATCAGAGATATTACAATAAACAGAGAAACTCAGGGCAGATGGACATGAAATTTATTAACTTCTGAATTACTTTCTAAGAAAGTTGGGCAAATTTTCTGCAAAAAACAGTTTCCCTGTCAAATCCTCTGCCGTATATGGTCTCAACTTCTTTTACACAGCACTCTCCATAACCCATACTGCAAAGCTCCACTTGAGCAAAAAAAGTAGAGCCTGTGTATATCCCCTCAAAGATTTTTAGGACACATACCTTGAAATAGCAAATGAATGGTGAAGACACTCTTGTGCTGAGAGTGCTCTCTACATGCAGTGCATTTGCAATCTGATTATCTGGTTACTCCTGTCAAGGCTCCACCAAGCCTCCCATGAGGAATTTACATTTGTCTATGAATTTACATTAGCTAAAACAGCTGTCTGGGCAAAGAATTTCAAGATTTTAAAATGAGGATCTACCCTCTGACACCAATCCACTCTCCAAAATCAAAGGAAAACTGTGGCTTAGTGGTGAACAAGTTAAAAAAGCACATCCACCTTAGGGTTTTCCTTATTGAGTTTGGCAAAATGTTTGTTTCAGCAGAAAGAAAAGACACTACTTAAATGATCATTTGCTGAAATTTTTAAAAGTGCAAGAAAAAATCAAATCAAACAACTTTTAATAATACTTTACTGCCAGAGGAAACAAAAATCAAAGCTGTCACTATAAAATAAAAAAGCAATCACCAACTTTTTGATTGTTATTACTTTAGGCATCTACCTCAAGAAAGCGACTTGAGTGCAGCACAAGAGAAGAGGCAGAGAGAAGCCTTTTTGAAGCATTTCAACACAGAGGACATGTGAAATTAGGAAAACTAGAAGAGGAGTTGTATTATCTGGGCTATCACAGACAACAGTTTGTCAAGGTGCTCAGGGATTGCCTATCAGTTTTGACTAGGGGTAGTTCATATGCACACAGCACCGTGAAATGGTGTGGGCCTACTCACACCACGCAGTAATACAAATTCTGAACAAACTAGCTTGGCAACTGCAAGAAACAGCTGTTCCTTGCTAATGATGTCAGTGCAATGTAGCATCCCTAGCAGTTCTTCAGATATGGGCCACTCTCAGAAGGGTAAGGGGAAATATATCCCGGACTGCTACATGGCCAGAGCGCTGTTAGAAGCAGGGCAGCGGATGTGGCTGATGTAGGAATAGGTCCAGTGGGTAGAGTGGTGCTGAGGGGTCGAGACACAGAGCGGAGGCCTACCACTGCTGGAACGGCAGAGCCGGACCATTCCCTTTCAGCCTTTCCTCACTGTGAGTGCTTCAGGTACCAGGGCCCCAGCGGAGACCTGGAGGCAGCAGCTTCCTCAGTGGCTCCAGGCATTGCAGGTTTCCTCTGTTTCTGCTCTGAGTGTCCCAACAGCCAGCACCTCCTCCTGATCTATCTGGCCCTGGTGCTGCCATAGCTACCATTAAAGTAATCTGGTTGCCAACAGCAGCCCAGCTGTGGCATACCTGCATGGTCTGCTAAAGCCACCGGAGAAGCAAGGTAAATACTTACTCAATTGGCCCATGTTGATTTCTCATTAGGTTGCAAGCAATGTCTTGTCTAGCCAGTTTAAAGCTAGCTTGGCTATCTTTACACTACATTGCAGTCACAACACAATATATACCTTAGGGGCAAGGAGAATGCCTACTACCAGCTTTATTAGGCTATACAAATTAAGCAACTTTTAGAACTAAAAATTTGGGTCTAAGTTTTATGTCAATAGCTGCTAGTTTATTTCATTTTGCAGGGCTCATTAGCTCAGACACAGCTCTGTGGCAATGCCTCTATACCTCTTGCTGTTCAGCAACTAGCTTGTTCAGGGATCTATACGCGGAGATGTGTGCGGCACACATACTTCAGTCACTTATAATGGAGGAGAGTCTCATACACACAAGGTTCTGCAGCCAAATCCTTCCTATTATACAAGACTAGCCAATGACCAGCATATTTCTGGCAGACGTCTGAAACACAAACCATAATCATTTCACTGTTACTTTGCTCTTCTTGTCGTTATATGGTTTACACTGTAAACTCTTCGGAGAAGAGATTGTCTTTTTGTTACTAAGCCTATGTAATGAAGTCCCAATAGCTGATCATGGGTCTGCAGATATAAATATTAGCATAATAACAAAATTATCTTAAAATTTAACTAATGGTTAATTGTCCCTTGAAATAAACCTGGTAACCATCTACTGGAAAAGAAAGAGAATGATAACCAACAGTAAGAGGTTCTGGTATTTGGATGGCAAGACATTTTTCATAGACATGAAAAAGATGAGGCTAGCAAAATGTACATGTATGAGGCAATACAGATGGGTGTACCAATGAGCTGTAAAGACAGAAAAAACCGATGACGTGGCAGGAAAAGAAGATCCAGTTTACTAAAGGAATTGAGATTTGCAGGCTGGGTTTTAGCTTTCTTCCTGTATCCCACTACAAAAAAATTTTAAACCCTGTTTTAATAATGCAGTCTCCTCTTTTAAAAATCATATCTCTAAATATTATGTTACAGATCATCGTTATTATAATTCAGTAATCTCTCTCCTCCCTAACAGAAAACACACACAAATTAATCAGTTTGCATTTGTTGTTATCAACTAATTCATGTATTTTAGTTCAAGAGGCTCACGGAATTAGAAAAAAAAAAGAATGCTGCATACATCTTGCTTAAACTGCTTTTTACAAATTCTCAGGAGAAATATCTTAATTCTACTATATTAAATAGGTATGACTGAAAATGGACTGATTTAGTCCACCATAAGAATTTAAGAACCATGGAGATACAAATAGACTAACAGTCTTCCCAGTGCGAAATACCCTATCTGCATTGGGTACCAGTGACAGATGCTCAGAAAGAAGTCTAAGTAACAGGGTGTGCGCAGAGGATTCTGCACTAACTGGCCATCCAGTCTTTTGCGCCTGCTTTCTGCAGACACTGAAATGAAATGCTTGAGGGTTCCGAAAGCTGTAGCAGCTAATTTTACTTCAATCTAACTAAACCATTCACAATGTGTTAGAGGTATCTGTGAAAAATTAGATAAGCATTTCGTATGACTATCTCGCTGGGGAAAGAGCTGTAATACACAGTGTGCACTTTCCTCATTTGCTGATAGCTCTGGAATCAGTGCTGGTGGTTTCAAGATGTGAAGAAAGGGTCTAGAATTTGTAGATAAAATGGTATTATACTGCTCTGCAGCACAGAATGTACTCCCAAACTGGAAACAAGTAAAAAGTTCAGAAGAAGATACTTTCATTATGCTTTAGGTACCTTCAGCCCTCTTTTCCTCTTGTATTTAAATAAAGACAATATTTTGGTCAAATATAAAATTTTGCTGCTATGCAGCAGTTAGTGTCTGAACCTTACAGCACATCTACATCTAGAAGCAAGTTAAGTATTATTATTATTGTGGAACAATTTTACACCCTTTAAAATAAATGGTAGCTTAACCATTGTAGTATGAAGGATCAGATCCATAAAATGTTATGAAATTCTATGCACATATAAAGAGATTTATATATAAATATATATGAATACTGGATACACTAATTGTTGGAATAAGTCACTGCAACTCCATTGATATCAAGGGAGTTATACTAACTATTGTCAAAAGGGATTTTAGCTCTGTGAATCTAAGAAACAGGAGATCAAGAGAGTCATTGGAAGCACAGGATGATAATATGTTACTTAAGTATGCAAAATTAAACCCCAGAATTAATTTTTAAACAAGAACTGTAAAACAGTGAACCATATAAAACCAAAAAACAAATCTGTCTCCTATCTGCCAGAATACTGATTGAACAGTGATGGTACTGGTTCACTTCGTAGGTCATTATCACTGGCTGTCAAAAAAACCATAATTAACAGTTAATATTCCAATGTGATCACTTTGTTGCTAGCCTGCAGTGATGCTAAGCTTCCACAATTCCTGTTGTCCCAAAAAGGGAGGCAAGGGTGGGTAGAAAGGGCTCTTATTAAGTGGCAGTTCAAAGTCCAGTCTGACTGCCAAAGGAAAACAGATGCACATAGGTCTGAGCAAATTTAAGGAGGGCTAGTAAGAAAACGAATTTGTATAAACAAGCTGACAGTCAAAGTTTGAGTGATGATGAACATCTGCAGCTTCCATTATGATCCATGGTAGCTATAGGTGCATAGCAAGGGTTCAACCATTCTCTGAATTTTACCCTTACACAGTAAAGATATATTGCTCATAAATGGACCACAAGTCTACAGCAAACACACAGCTAAACACACAACAGTCTTTCTCTGCTTCTTATTTTTATTTTTTCTTGTTTTGGGTTTTGATGTTTCTCTTTGGTTTGTTGTAAGCCCTAAATAATCTTGCCAATTGGGCACTAATATATTCAAGGAAATGCCAAGATGGATTTTCATACTTTCAAATATCCTCAAAGCCACAGTATATACCTTTCTGGGGATGTTAACAAGAAGTCAGTTTCAGACTGGCCTGCAACTTGAACACTTCCTTTCATAAAGGTACTCGGAGTAGGCAGGTTGCAGGTTGTTAATTCGCCCCCTGCTCATTCCTAGAGGTTGCGTGATAAAATGAGCCACATGCTTATGACTTTTATGTGCTTGGTGTTCAAAAACAAGACGATTTCAGGACAAAACAGCATCCTTGCTAGCAGTTGGCTGAGACATCAAGAACAAGAAGAAGAATTTCTAAGACGTTATTGGTGAACATATGGCAGACTCTGATTTCCTTACTAAATCAGATGATATTACTAGAACTGGGTCATTATGCACACATTGTAATCTATCGTTAAGCCCAACAAAGTAATATTTAGCTAGTGTTTTAATTGTACTACTGGGATTTATCTCTGCTTTTCAAAGAAAAAAAAAGCCAAAGATGGGAGGAAGGGGTGGTGAATTTTCAATTTTAATAAAAAGAGATTGCCAATTTTGACAAATGACACCAACAGCTTATTCAGATAATGTTTGTGTAGAGACATATTTGCACATATTTTTGGTGTTATTTAGGAGACAGGAAATGTTTAAATTAGTCATTCTCTTCCATCCCTTCTCTGAAAAGTACATTTCTCCTCTCTGTATATGCTTTTAAAATGCAACTTGGCAGCATACGTTTCAAATACACTCCCAGTTTGTTCTACAAAGTCTAAAGCCAGGCCATCACTACCTATATTTCTGAACTACCAAGAGGACAGTTGCTTGGGCAGTGTGTAATACATTTGCACATGTTATAGAACTGATGGAATACAGGAAGGAAATTAACCCCTTGGCCTGGAAATCAAATGGTCCCTCATAATACCAATCCATATGGCTACAATCAATTAAAACAAAGATGCATTTTTCTAATCTCTACTGCAGAGTGATCATACAGCAAGAGTTCCAGGGTGGTAGGAACTGGAGTGTGTATGGGGGTTGTTGTTGTTGATTTTTTTTTTTTTAATGCTCCTTCTCACATGGTTTCTGAGACATTCGCAGGCTGCTGAGATAGGTACTGTTTAGCAAGGATACTGAGCAGAAGGGAAAGGTGTGCAATTCAAGTGTAGGCCAGTCACCCCAAACCTGTTAAATGCACTTATTTTGCAATGCGTTAAGAGAAACTGCTCAGACAAATCCCATATCTGTCTCCAACAGCTGGAGATAAAGAACCCTGTTTTCTTTTCTGTCAGGGTTAATAAAACAAGCAACTTATTAAATAGCATTTTGGCAAACACAATAGATAATGAATCCTATACTATAGTTAAAGGCTTTTAACAATTAGAAAGATTTATGAGCCGAGCACTGCAACACATGAGCACCGAAGGAGTGAACGAGCTCCTGCACAGCCAATCGCTGTGACTGCAGCGCTGGCGACATGTATACCCAGCATGTACTTGTTGAAGTTGGACGTGTTGAGGGGAACGCGAAACAAGGTGTTTGAGGGACAAGGAGGAGCAAGAAGGTCTGGCAGGTAGACGTGCAGCTCAGGCCCCCAAGTACAGCAAGGCTGAAACTTCAGAAGCCCGGCTCTTTGATCAGGCTGCAATGGCCGGGTACGTCAGATACCATGGCCCCACAGCCCATTGTTCTTCATCAGCTACAGTACATGTCCAGCGTCTGGTTTGTCAATCATCTGATTCAATGGCTGTTTGCCTGGGAAGCTGCTGACAGGGGGTTGGGGGGGGTTGCCAAGCTTAATTATCGTACCTCATTAAAGGGCTTCTCATTCATATTCAGTAAGGAATCATTCAAGCAGACAGATATGTCTTTGTTAGATGAACTGAAAAACATACTTTAAAAAAAATCCCTACCACTTACGTATTTACATTTGTTTGGTTAAAGAACTCTTTTCATTCTGCTTAAGGGAGAGAGAAAAAAAGAAAAAGAACAGGAAAGAAAAAAAAAAGAAAGGAAAATTAACTAAAAGAGTTAGCATTTGTAAGCTGACAGGCTTTTATTGAGAAAAAAATAGATTTCATTATATAGAGAGTCAAATTTGGCTTTCATTTCCACTTAGTTCACAGAGGTACACTGATGTGAGGGGAAGAATCTGTTTCTGTGAAAGCAGGGCTGCAGTGATTAAAAATTGGCTACTTTTCTCCTGGTAAAGGCTTGGTTAATAATGTCAATACTATTTTTCCTTAAGGGAAACAGGAAAATTTTGCAGGCAGTTTACCTAACTTTTTCCTGCAGGCTTTTTTGTTGCTGTTAAAGTAAAAAGCACAAGGCTAGAGCCTTAGCTGATACAGCCTAGGACAGCTTCCTTGCCTCTAGAACACTGGCTTGGCAGTGGTAAAGACATGACTTATGGCTTCGCCCTGGCTCATGATGATCTTCCAACAAAGATAGCTTCAGTTCATATTCATTGACAAGCCTAATAATAAACCTATCTTTCTGTGAACAAATGCCCTACAGAGGAAGAAAATATCTTTGTAATCTGTTCAAAAGCTTCCACCTGACAGCTCCCAGCAATATTTCTATAGGTATTATTTTTAGTACATATTTTCATTAAAATAAGGGTCCAAACCAGAATGGAGATCTCAGCTGTTGAGCACCAAGGAACATCTGGCTACCAAAGTATGGCACTGGTGTTCTTTTTATTACTAACAATCTTGAGGTATTGCATCTGAGAGTGCAAGTAAACTTTTGTCTGAGACACCCTGGTTCTAAGAAAATTGCCACTTTAATATTTGTTTTAAAAAAATCACAAAACTTATTTCCTTGTGCATTTTCATGATTAGGACCTCATGTGTTATATGTATATGCTTAATTTCCAAGTCGTAAGTCATCTGATGCAGCCATGTGTGTAGTGCTGACATCTCAGAAAGAATAGCAATGTGTTTAAAGGCATTTGGTCTTGCACAGGAGTGAGTTCCTAGTCCTGTTTACACATGGGTGATCTGAGATGAGAAGAATAAGAAAGCTGAGGAAAAGAAGAGAAAGCATATACTTTCTCTTGTGCCAGGTTGCTGAAATGCAAGCCAGGTTTTCAGTGCCCAATAGTTTAGGTTGACTTCTTTTTGCCTTTGAGTTTACATTTTTGGTAATAAAGCAAGACATGAAGAGAGGGCTGTGAAGAGCCCTTGTGCGGTTAATATACTTTTCCCCTCTTTCATTGTCAGAAATGGTTTTAGAAGAAATTAAAAAGGACATTTGCCTAAAGGCAGACACAAGGCACAGAAATGTAATTCTGTATGACTAAAGTTTGGCCAAATTATAAGCATCTGATAACAGGGTCTTTTATATACAATGCAAAGGGTTTGGCAACTTCAGCTATCAACAGAGGGATACAGAAGTTGGGGACATCATATTTTTTGCTGGTTTATGATACGGAGCAGCCAATCAAGCCGCAGGATTTTCACAATGTATACTGACAGCTAACAATAGCCCAGCTAATTAGAGCCCCTCTGCCAGGAAGACTGCATCAATCCCATAATTGAGAAATAAGTGCATCACTCCAAGTCAGTAATCCCTACACTCTATTCAGCTGAAGCAATTTCGTCTCAGTATAATAAGGCATAAAGCCTAACATCATGTACACTAATAAAAGATACTATCTTTTTATAATGTGATCAAATTTGAGTTCCTGTTGGGGCAATAACCTGGAGTTTCCTGATATCTGTGCATTTAAAACTTCAATTATAGCTCTATATTCCGCACAGTTTTGCCTTGAATACATAACAGATGTTTATATTGAGATGAATGCTTTGTGGACCCAGAACTGTCATCAGACCTCTCATAATCACATTTTCACCTATGCATATGGTGTACACCTGTGGCTTGTTAGAACTGTACTCAACCGCAGTGTGGGAGGTTTAAAGACAGCACTGTATTTTGATTTTTTTATAGTATCTTTCATTCACATTTGACGTGTCTGTTATACTTTTTAATGCTTTTTTCTTGCCTAGTATATCAAGCAAATATAGAAATACAAGAGAGAGCAGGGCTATTTTAAAGCTATACATCTCGTGTTCTGCATAGAAAAATACACATTTAAGCCAGTAGTATAATCTACAAATTTAAAAATATAATTTCAATACATGCAAGATGTGAATGGTCTGAGGAAATTTTGTGGGACAGTGGTAGATTTCTGTGCTAAAGATATACAAAAGCACACTAAGAAAATCAGCCCAGAATACAAAGTAGAGGTTTATCCTGTACATGTGGGTTTTGATGTTTATCTATTTTTGTAAAGCAAATACACTTGAAATGTACTGCCAGGAAACCATCAGGATCTATTTTTCATTCCCCATTTACAGATACATCTAGTTTCCTGTGAAAGGTCTGGGGATGGTATATTGCAACAGTGGTTTCCGCACATGAAAAAATACCTCACAGTAGAACAGTGAGAGCTGGAGTTTAGCCCACTGGAGCCCACAGGCTCTGCCCTCACAAAGGTAAAATGCATGACTTTGGGGGGAACTGGATCTGTGTTGTTACAGAACGTGTTGGTTTGCCTTTGAAGTTCATTCTTACATGAGAAAGCTTGAGGCAGAGGGAAACTGGCTAGTTCTGTATGGACAAAAGCTGTTTGCTCAGTGTAGTCAACTGCAAGAACAGGCATTAATAAGAAGACAGCAAAACAGAGTAAGAGAGGGGGAAAACAAAAAGATGTGGTAAAAATCTTCTAATCTCCAGCAGGCTGCTTCACTAAGGCCTTCACATGACCCTTGGAGAAAGGCCTGTCAATGAAAAATAGTGGAATCCCAGTGGATCTGGCTATGAATTTTGAAACTGTGTCCTGCAATTTTGCATTCGTGGCCTTACTGTTGGCTTAACCCAACTCCTAATGAAGTTGATGGGATTCCTTCCTCCAAAGTCGATGGATCAGGAACTAGTGCACAAACTGTGTGTAATTGAAGATAAAAACAATTTGACTAGTTTCTTTGGCTTAAAGTTCCAATAGACAAAACCTTCTATGAATTAATTAAAATCCCTGTGAACAATCTAAGTAGCCCATCTTATCTAGCTCTTTTGCATAAATTGATTATTACATTATTTACACACCAAAATGTATGGCAGGTGCTTTAAAATATTCTGTATGGTAGAGTCTTAATATCAAAAATCGTACGTAAAATAATTAAGAAGCACTTGGGAAACTTTCTATTCATTACTGTATGCTCAGTTGTATGTACCGACAATATAATTATGCATAGACTATAATTAATAATGAATTCATGGGTAAGAGACCTATGCTATAAACTTAATATTAGCCTTTATGAGTCCACATACATTTTGTGCGACATAGATTTCAGATGTGTACAAGCAAGATGTCAGCTTCCCTCAACTTTATGGAATACACCTCTGTGAGTGAGATTCGGTCAGGCCCACTCTGTAAGCTTTAAATGATTATTTTGTGTGGCCCATTTGTCACGATCAGCTAGTAAATTGCATCCTGTTCTCCCAGGCTGCTTTCGTGCATGAACAGTAGTGCCATGGAATACAACCTCCCTCTCAGCCCCCCCCCCCAAGCCCCCCCCCAACAACCCACATTTACTCAAGTCATCTCTTTAAAAGGCAAATATAACAATGACGTCTTAATAGCAGACTTTATATATAGTTTTATATGGTAGAGCAAAATTGGCCTATCCCTAGAGGCATAACAAAATTCAGTACACTTAGGCGCTCTTTGATGGTGCTTATCTGGTTGGTATTTAATTTGCAACTTGTTAGCCATTACTCATGCAGTTTGCCAACTTCTGCTGTTTTTCATATATAGTCAAATTAACTTTTTTACTTCAAGAAACATATAAAATCTTTTGTCACTTATAAGCCTGAACTTTGGATGTAACCGGATGAGCAAAGGACCCATGATGCATGATAACAGATTCCAGACATCCTCTTCTGTCCTGAACAAGGAGAAAAATCCATAGCTTTTCCAGAAGAAATGTGAGGATGGCTGTATATGACAGAATTAAAGCATTCAGTGGAAGCTGCTCTGTGATTCTATTGCCACATATATAGGCTCGTAAGCAAAACAGTTTTATGAATAAATTGGTTCAGCAATACATAGGATCTTATGACACATCTTCTAAGATCGTTGTACTGATATTTGACAGTATATCAAGTAAGTAAAGAATTACGATGAGAAAGTGTTAGAAAGGTGCCGGGAAGGACCTTGAAATGATTAGCATTTAGGATCTCAGTAACAACAGCAGGAAAGGAAACAATCTTGAGCATTCATTCAGCAAGACATCTTGCAGAGGTTGCGAAATGAACATTGTATATGAATGAATACCAGAGGAAAGGCTTCTGATTCAAGCTACTGATCATTTTGCTTTGTGATTCCCCACTTAATGATCTAGGTTGACGCCAGCTGATTGGCAGCTCCTGTAACTTATGACACACACATGAACACTGCTTCCAGTCAGGCTCCAGAACTGCTAACTCAGAATGAGTATGTGGATAGTCTCTAGTTTTGAGCAAAGTGTTACTACTTGATTTTCCAGAGGTCCATTACCGTAATAGGCCTGTATTATCTCTGCATGTAGATACACATCTTCTGCCGTCTCTCCAATCACCACTATTTTCTGCTATGCAGGTATAGTAAGCATTGCCTGTGTAAAAACTAAGCAGCTACTAACTGCATACAGTGTAACGATTTTTCCTAAAAGTAGCTCAGTTTTTCAGCAAAAAGTCTTCTCCAAGAGGTTTCGGAAAGGTAGGCTTTGTTTAAGCTCTGCACCTCCCTGAGTCCTTGGCATCTTCTTTCATTAACTAATTCTTTGTGGTTACTGCTACTTAAAAATCGCCACGTTGAATGGGTGCATTAGAGGATATTGTTATAGGTTATCCTTACTATTTACAGAGAGACAAATGTGTGCTGTAAGGGTCTCCTCTAATTTAGCAAGGCTACACTCACAGATACTTACTGTTCTCTAAAGAGTGATTACTGGAGGGAATAATAATTTCTATTATTAAACTAGAGTAATATTTTTCAGAATGAGACACAGAATTGTTTTAATGTTAAAGAAGTCCATTCTCTGAAAGAGCTATAAACCAGACAATATATGAAGTGACGGAAGTAATAATTATTTGTTATCCATCTTATTACTTTCATTTTTTCTTCTTATGGTCATTACTTACTTTATCACTATAATGAAAGATGCTAATATCACATCATCATGTGACTACCTAATGCATAAAAACTTGGAATAAATCCTCGTTGCATCTAAAGGGACTACAGCACCTGAACTTCTGCTACAGTTCCTTATAATTAAGCAGCTACCCAAGAGGAACATTAATGCCTAGACCAGCCCTGAGTTTGGGGTGTCCCAGCAGGCAGCTTTGGGATGACATCTTTCTGAACGAAAGGGACTGAGGAGGAACAAGGTAGAGCACAGTTATTCTCTGCAAGTCCAGGAGTGGCCTAGAAAGCAAGGCTGAAGATAGCTGCTCTGTGATGGAGTGGCAGTGATGCTTAACTAGGGATTCTAGTAGAAAGGGTTTCTCGTGTGCCATTTTGGTATTTTGTAATGAAATAAATGCCATTAAAGAAATATTTTGATTTCCCTGCCAATAGGCAGCTCGCCTGCAAATCTTCCAGAACTTGACTACAGGACTGACATCTGCAGAATCTATTTTGTAAAGGAATTACATGAGGAAAAAGTGATGAGAAAACTGACTGTGCAGGTAATGTGGTTTTTCAAGTCAGACAGATGAAATTCTGGTATACTGACTTGAGAAAGAGCTGGCAGTGCTTCAGTGTGACCAAACCCTCAGAATTTTTAGTTGCAAAGCATAAATCCTGCAGGAAGACTGTCACTCTCATATGACAAGGCACCAGAACATAAACAGTGTTTTTTCAAGGAACCAGGGGTCAAGTTTAGTACAGGTGTGGTAGGATTTAGCAATATTGTAAAAGTGGCATTGCATGTATACCCTGTTTGATCCCTATCTGTTCCTTTAGACACTTGGACAGCTTTAAAGATCTGGACTGAAATCCACGAGCTGGAAGTGGTGGTAGCAACGTGTTCTGTGTGGATCAGCTTGATAGGAAATCACATACATGATGTGTATGCATGAATCCTCTTCCCTATCCAAGAACATTATATTTAGAAAAAACAACAGCGTGCTGGATTCATACCTATGTAGAGGAAGTCACTGATTAAGTATCACTTGCCAGTTCAGTAGCAGGATTTGATCCCTTTGGAGGCTGTGTGTTCAATTTCATCACAGATTAGAAGAACATTTTTGGATTACTTATTTCTAGCACTGGAAAGTATCCATTTCTGTAATTCTGCTTATTCCCTACTTCTTCATGTACTTAAACTTATGAAAAGAAATAGACATAATCTAAAACTGAACAGTAATGGCATTTCTAAAAGCTTTCTTGTACTTGTTCTCAGGAATCTTTATAATTTTCAGTTTGCCAGGAAAACCAGAAAAGCTGCTAGAAGACTTCAAGACAACCAGACTCTTTTTGCAATGGCCACTGATGAATGCTGAGGCGGAAACACTTTAAACAACACCATTCTGCCCAGGGTCTTTTGACAGCAAAAGTATGAGCAGTCTCATCAGCAGTCTTCCACTGCAGGAAACGACAAGAAAAAATGTACTAGGAAGGATTAAAAATTTAAATGCACTTTCCTTAACACATTTATTTTGCTAAGATTTCTTTTCTGCTTGGGTGGAGAGCTGTGCCACTTGCTAGATTAAAAATGATAAACCTGCTATATTACATTTTGCCTGTATATCAGAGAAAGGTTTTTGATAATTACCTTAATACTAGCCAACCAGAGTGTGCTACACAAAAGAGGATGAAAAAAGTAATTGCTTGCTTTTACCTTATATGAATTTACAACTCACTGCTACTTGTTTTCTATAGCTGCACAACTACTGAAACTCTTCTTACTAAAGGAATCTGTGCAACAAACCCAAATGGATTTTGTTCCTTTATTTGTCTCCAGATTATGATGTCTTAGTCTGTGGTATTTACAGTTAGAGCTTGGACTGATTTATTCATCATCAGCTGTAACAACCTAGGATCTTCCTTGTAAATACTATTTGAAGAAACAAAATCTTACCCACAGCATTATTAATATCTGTTTGTCTTTGTATCACTGCTGTGATACAACTTTGAGGTTATCATTGCTTTTTTTATATCATAGGAAAACTGTGTAAGAGCAGGGGAGAAAAGGGGAATTACAGAAATAGATGTTATGGTAGGTTCATTTTTCTTCTAATGAGATGGTATGTCACATCAAACTTATGTTTGGAGTTGTTACAGTGGTATCTTGGAAACTGAGGAGTATCTTAATAATATAAGGGTTTTTTTTTTTCCTCCTAGGTAACTGTTTAAAATTTAGTGCTATCCTGAAAGTAATCCTTTCTGAGCTACTTTTTTCCAGCTAGAGAAGATCAAGGTGCCCTATCAAAACAGCTTGACTTTCAAATTCTGAATGTCAAGCTCTCAAAGTCCTCTTTAAAGACCCTTATATCAAAATATTGTTTTCACATTTGTTCAGTGAATAATTTCAATCTATAGTGAATGACAGAAAAAAAATTAAACCATCTTTGGCAACCTGGAAAAATAAATTAATTGATGATAAAATTATTCATTATTTGTGGCTTTTTCAAATATGGGGTCATTCTAACACAATGGAGACTTGCTGGAGTTCTGTTTCTCAAAGCTCATCCTTTAAGGAACAGAGCCTGCCATTATGACTTATGTTTCATATCATCTTACTGTTGACTAACATTTTAATTTAAAACAGTTGCTTTGCTGCTGTGGGGTCATAACAAAATATTAGCCATATTGTCAGTATAAAGAAAATGATCATACTAGCACTTTGAAGATATGACAATGTTTTTACAAAAGGTAAAGAGGATATTGAGAGATCTACTGATATGGATATTTCTTTTGCAGATTACAGTATACCTGAAGTGGCCCAGATATGCATTCCACGTCATTTGTACATCAGTCAGAAATATCTGTGTAGTACACAGGAGACTTCAGTATTTTTCATGATCGCCTTTTTTCTTGATAATTTTTTCATCACTGAAGGGTTGGATTTTATAATGAAAGCAGCTTACAATGTTATCACATTCAGTCCTGATATTTTTGCAATCCATAAAGAGTAGATTCACAAAAAGCTTCTCTCAGCTGGGGCAGTGCTGCCTGGTAAACATAGTGCAACTATTTTCTCAATGTTTTTGTGTGCCATAAAGTTGTCTTTAAAATGCACAAAACTTGTCTCCGCTTGATAGGTAATTTTGCACCCTCTTCTGGCCAAGACTTTCCGTTTTTAGACATAAATCTTCTGAAATAGGTGAATTCAACATAAAATTATTCAACATTAACACTAACAATTGGTCACACTGAAAAGTGTATGCTGGATAAAGACAAACTCCTCCTTATCAGATAAATACCTAAAACCGAAACAGGTCAGATTCTGAAGGTCAGCTGTGTTTTGACCCTTTGTATTCAAAGACTTCACAGCTGTATCTAAAAAAGAAAAAGAATATGTTGAAACAAACACATTCTTATGAAACTGTTCTCTTCTGGATCCACTGCCTATCACCTAGATAAAAATCAGCTCTTTTCTTATGGTTAGGCACAAGGCCCTGCCAAACTAGGCAAGTTTCTATGCTCCGTTTTTTCATCACCTTTTCTATAGCTTGAGAATATACAGGAAAAAGAAAAAGTGCCATTTAAGCAAAAGGGCAAAACAAAGCTGCACTTCTGTAGCTTGTGCTTCAAATAACTTTTCAGTGAGCTAGTCACTGGCTCTCTGAAAGAAAAAACACCTTCAGTGCTAGAACACTTTTTGCAGTCTTTCCAAAATAGGTAACAGTTAGAGGTAGTAAATATTTGAATAAACCAGTACCTGCTCATCTGTTTATCCTTGAGTCTTCATACACTCACTCTGTAAATATGAAAATAGCTGTAGCTCTGATGGTCTAAGAATATAAGCAAGACAAAGCCTGTAGATAGATATTACCGTGAGCAAGAAACTTGGTTTGAAGACAGCTGAACAGTTTGGTTACAAGCCCCTAAACATCTCCTGAAACAGGATCTAAAGCAGCCAATGTTCAACTGTGGGTTTCATGACATTGTATTCATTGAACCTCTCCATAGTCTTTTTTTTGTTTGTTTTTAAGAAAGGGGAATTTTCCTTTTCCCCTTTTAAAAGGCCACTGATATTTATGCTTTGCTGTCAGCTGAGAGATCTCCAGTTTTTGCTTCCAGCTCATTATCTTTAATGATTTTCAAAAGGTGTTCAATAATTGCAGGCCACATTCAGTGCTAATTTTCTTTCTTTCTTTCTTTCTTTTTTTTTGAATAAAGCATTTTTTCTTTAATAAAAGAAATTTTATTAGCTTTTCTTTTTTTCATAGCTTCCACAGGGCCTAGGTTGACATTTGTATTACAGCATGTCCCAAGCAAACATACTTTCATCCTATTCTGATTTTGACATTCATATTTCAATGCTGATTTGTATTTACTAGATGGTTCATGTATTTCAGCTGTTTTTGTGTTGCACTGCATATGGACAACTAGAAATTAGAAATCAAGCAGAACCTTGGAATCTCCTTATCAAATGGCCTACAAATACACAAAATCTTTTGGAAATATTTGTTGGAATTGCACCTTGGGCAATTAGGGAGACATTATTTGCACCACTGATTTTGCAGCTGAATTTAACAGCAACAGGGAATTACTCATATGGCCAATGCACAAAACACAGCATAAACAGAAAACATGCTCAGAACCCAGGCCAGCATTGTTGGACAGGCATTTGAAAAATTCCACTGGCCATAGCTAAAAAATTGCTAAAATTTCCTGAAAGGAAAGCTAGGATTTTCCTGGCCATTAGTGTGAATGTCATTCCCCCCTTTTTCCAAAGACAGAAAATGCAGTAGGCAGTAAACAGCAATTTTATCCACCAGTCAGGTGTTATTTCCTAGGTACTTATATTGTAGTTGTTTGCTATTCTTTCTCTAGACTGCAGGTATTAAAATTAGGGATCATTCCCAAGAATTGGAGTTGAATTGTCATCCTATCTTCCAGATAGCCCCATTGCCTAAGGTGCTACTCAGCTGGATTAAAACCAGCAGCATCTGGCCTTAATCAGTGGCACCAAATCTGTTGCTTTTATTCTTTCTGGAATATCTTAATCTTTGATTAATAGCAATCTTCTCATGTAAGTGTTGAGGCAGGATTTAGGATTTCACAAACTGTAGATACCTGGGAGGGGAGCATCACAGTGCAGTGTTGGGTTTTGAAACAGAGGGCTTTGCTGGCAGGAGAATAAGCTAAGAGAACCTCAAGTTCTCTGATTTATTGTTATCAGGTGGGACTGGGCTACTCCTTCATGCTTTTAAAGAGAGAGGTATTTATATTATTTATATTTTTTATATTACTATATGTTCATATGGGGAAAATCTAGTAACTTCTACAGTTTTTCACTAATAGATCTTAATTTTTTTATTATTATTATTATTAGAAGAAATATGTGACCAACACTACTATAAACTCTGGGCAAGCCTATTTTTTAGGTATCCTGGAGTTTACCATTGAGTCACTGGGGGTTCTCACAAAAAGCAGAGTGCCTGGGACTACAGCACCCAGAAGTTACTGATGCTTTCCAGAGCCTCAATAAACTTTATATAGCAAGTGTTTTTCTGCTATTCTGGATGATGGGGGCAGGGGCTAGAGGCTTGCACAGGATCAAAATGCCATCATTTTCACAACAGTAAATTTCACTGGTTCCAAGCTTGCTGCAGTTCCCTTTTTATTGCAAATACATCAAACTGTCTTTGATATATCTAGCATGTCAAGGCTGAAAAAGGTTCACACATCAGATGCTGACTTTGAGGGGGTGTTTAGAGGCTGGGGGGAAGTTGACATAAGGTACAAGCAGTCTTTCAGATGCACTTAAAACATGCCATTTTTATGATCCTCTTTTTTTATTTTTTTTTAAACAGACAATGGGGGATAGGATAGCAGTGTCAAGACAGGTGGCAGTGTGCCCCTCTCGCTTGGGATCCATTGATTTCAGACAACCTGGACCTCTCTCGCTGAGCATTTATCTCTGTTTCATTCCTAATAAGCAGTACATTCTACTGCCAGGTAGATCAGATTGTAGTTAATGATTTAATTTACACTACCATTACTAACATTTTTAACTTGGAGCTTGATTTTTCCTTCTGAATTGATGCATTTTTTATTAAACCAAACTGTAGGATTCTCCTCTGATAGAAACTTTGCCTGTTTCTTTGAGAAAATATATGGTTGTCCATTTTCTCTGATGTACTGCATGTAGAAAAATGTTCTGTAATTTCACAACACTGCATGTACAAATGGCATCTTTATGCCTTTAATGCACAGTTTTCATTCTCTGCTCATTTTCTTTCATCTGTCAATCTGACTGCAGATTTGGTTCAGAGAGAAACATCTAGCAAGAAATTTTAATATTATAAAAATATAATTGTAAGTGACTTGATGACACTAACCTTTCTTTACCCATTAACTTCTGCTTCTGAATCATCTGTGGTTTTTGCATCTTATAGCTCAATCCTCTGCTATTCAATTTGGCTGTTAAATTCATCTTCCCTCTTTCACGCCTAAATAACAATATGTACATATAGGCAGACAATGAAGGGTAAGCTGAGGTTTGTGACTTACAGAAAGGAGTCACTGGCAAGCTGCTGTGATAAAATTTGAGGTAAAACATGGTAAGTTCTTCTCTGTTTTACTGTAATTCTTATTTTTGTGAGTTTCCTATATAACCTGATTTACATCTGTCAAAGGATATTGAGAAAGCAAGCCCACAAATAGCAATAAAAAGTCACCAGCCTAAAGCAGCTTTGACATAAAGCCAAGACAGACACTTGCAGCTGTATTTTCTATATCTAGCTGGTTAGGGAGGGCATATCTGGAGTTCAGGGCTTCAAGGAAAAATATGATTGTTCTTCTACTCTCAGATATGAATCCATCTTTTCTTCCCGCTGCCTCTCTTTCCTTTCGTGATTAGGAAGATATATCTTTGAAATGAAGATTTATCTGATGGTATGGAAAGAATGAAGAACATAACAGTATATAATAATTTTCGTGGAAAAACTGTCCTATTGAACACAAATGACATGATCAAAACTATTCTTCCTTTGTCTTTATTAATCTGTTAATTAGCTAGATTCTTTTCTATAAGGCAATGTCCCAGAAGGGGAGGAAATATTTATGAGAGGCCCAGCTGACATTAGCAGGTGAATCAGTTGATCATACATTCTGCATTAAACAGCATTATTGTTATATGGATGCTAGATCTCTGTCCTGGGGCACATGCGCTGAAGAGAAGGAAAAGACGGCACCCCAGAGAAGAATGAAAGGTACCATTATTATAACATGTATAACAGTGCAATCTCGTTGATTATTCTCAGTATCTTATTTCAGTTTTTGTTTTAATTTCATTTACTAAAAATGCCAGCATATTTTCTGGGCTGACTGTCACTTACAGGATTTAGTAATAGATACAGAGTAATACTTAATTGTTTCTGACTTCTTGCTATCTATAAATCTGAAGTTCATGAAATAAAATTTTTTAGTGTCTTTTCCCTCTCCTCTACTCTCACTTCTCACCCCTTTCCAGCTTGTAACTTTGAAGCTTAAGAGAAGAGAAGAGAAGAGGAGAAGAAACTATGTTTCCTTCTGTTTTGCAGATCTGGAACAGAATACCAGAGAGATTAAAAGATGCACTGAGGTAACACACACAGTGTGTGACCATGCTGGAAACAGAACCCAGATCCCAACTTCCAGGCTGGTAACTTATTTACAAGAATAACCTTCAACTCATTTGATAGACAGAAAGATCATTAGCAGATTTGGGTGATATTTATGGTTTTGTTGGAAGTTTTAATTCTAACTAGGAGGTTACAATCTATATAAATCAAACCAGGAAAAGGTTAGCTTATAATTTTTGTGCCACACCAGAAATTCTTTCCTTACAGATCAGCATTATTCAGTATATGAATAGGTGAACCATCACAATTTTTGTCTCAGATATTGACTTGATATTGTTGTCAGTCACTGTATTGAGATTAAGACTATAAAAATATTTAAAACTTATTGCATATTGGCAGGCAGCTACCTTAATATGATAACATAAATAGTTACTGAATATTTATTAATGTACTTCAGTTCCAAAAAGTCCACTAGAATGCAAATAAATTAACATTCAGAGACTAATATCATATGCTGAAGTATAACAGGATGCTGGAAAAAATTTTCAAAAGCATCCCTGGTCCAGGACTTTAATGGCATTTATAAGCCTAAACGTGCATATGGCTTTCTAATGGGATTTTTTAAAAAAACTATTAGATGCTCTTTTCTGACATCACTCAGTAGGCATCAATACAGTTAGCTATCATCATGGCTATAAATTTTGCAGGCTTTGCTACAGTCTTCAAATATGAAAGGTGACTAAAAAATGAATATCTGCAAGACGTATCACTGTTCGCACAAAAAACTGTGAAAGTGTGCTATAAATATGTCTATATATCTATGTGTCTATATAATATCTATAAAGTATGCTATGAATAATTACAACTAAACAATTATTAAAATAAAGGAACCAAACGGACACTGATGTGCATTATCTTTGTTTGCATTTGTTCTTCTACCTCTTAATTTTCGAAATTCCATGATAAACAATGAATGCCCTGATTCAGAGACTTCAAGGCCAAAAGGGTTCCTTAGATCATTCAGTATGACCTCAGATATATCACAGATCATAGATTTCATCCAGTTTCCACTGTATTAAGTGCAATAATGTATGTTTGACAAAAGTGTGTTTTCCAGAAAAGCAACTATTTCAAGAAATACAGAGGTGAAAAAAACAGCACTCCCCCTGATAGTTAGTTCCAGTGTTTAATTTAATCATTGCACTGTTATTAATCTATGCGTTATTTTTAAATCAAATTTGCCTTCTTTTAGCTTTCATCCATTAGCTTTTGTCATACCTTCCTTCATTAGGTTAAAGAACTTTTTTATCTGTCACTTTCTCCCTCTGAAGATTCTTACACCTGGAATCAAGTCACCTCTCAGTTTCTCTTTTGATGAGCTAAATGGACTGACTCTTGAGTCTCTCAATGTAAGGTATATACTTGTGATCTCAGATAATTTTCGCGACTCTTCAGCAATGTTTTCACTCTTGAAGTGAACCTCATATTCTCTTGTCTTTGGTGATTTCTCACTAATACCTGACCACAGCATTTGTCTCAAACATGTTTTCTTACAGTAAACAGCATAATGCAACTAACTCCATCTAGTCCTTTGCAATTGCAATATGTACACTAAATTCTATGGAAAATGTTAAAAAAAGATATGAGCATCTGAGGCATTCTGAAGTTTTTTTTTTTAATGTAGAAATAGGTTACACATATTTGAAAAATTTAAGTTGGATGTTTATAATTGATTTGACTCAGCCTGTTCAGCTGCAATAGTCTTCCTGTGGACAGTGGTTATTTTTTCCATTGGCCACAGAATGTGAATAGACAGTAAGTACAGTGTATTGCAGGGATAGCACTACTTTATGTACAGAAACCTTTCTACTATTTGGATAGAATACAACAGTTCCTATCTTTACTGAAAAATCAATTTCAGTATAAGGGCCACAGATTTAAGACCCTGCTTGTGTATATGATGAGCTACAGAACTCCACAACCATGGGTGACTTCCTAAAGAAAATTTCACCTTCAATTAGACACCAGATAAAAGAAAATATTGTCTAGGCTTTAAAAAAGAACTTTGTCTTTGATTGTGAGAATTTGACAAGAACTCAGATGAAGCAGTGAGGTCAAGACCCATTTCCTCATAGATACCCTATAGTTGACCTCCTGGGCAACTGGTCAGTCACATACTCTCCAAAGCGAGTTCAGTGCAATAGATGGCATCAGAATATTTTAAATTCAAGTTTGTTTCTGAAACTCATTCAGTAGGAACTCAAAGGCAGTCAAAACCAGCTGGAGCAAAACTAGAGCATTTCTTCACACTTTATACCTCCATCCTCCTGCAATATCAGTAACACCATGCATGACTTCAGTAGTGCCATCAACAATCTATATTATAATGATCACATGATGCAATGCAATGACATATTTGTTATTTTCTAAGGTTGTCTTTCGCAAGCTTCTGAGAAAACACAAAACCCAGCAGGCTGAGAAAAATCAAGAGATGGAGGTCCGCACAGTACTAAGCTTCCTTAACTATCATTAATTCATCTGATAATGACTGCTGCTCAGCACAACTTGCAAAATCAGCAAAGGAAATACTGAAAAGTGATCACTGGACTCACAACCCTCTGGGCCAAATTTCTATTGCATTCACCTACTGTAAGTCAATCAAGTTGCACTGGATTTTTGAAAAGTTTCTAAACAGGAAGATCAGCAGCTAGATAAACAAAGAGCCTGGAAAGACAGAGAAGCCTGGAAATACAGAGAAAAGAGAGTCTCAGAACAGTAACCATTTTCAGGTGACAAAATGTTGGCTTGAAACATGGGTAACCATATACTATTTGTTGTAATACCATCCATACTTATTTACATAGGCAATGTCATTTGATTAACTGTGCCCATTCTATGAGAAAAAAGATTACTAAGAAGGGAGAAAATTAGGTGTTTGTCAGTTCTAGTTCTCTGGTTTTGTTCTTAATGTTGTCAGGTGTACAAAAGCCAATACTGTAAATCTATCTCTTTATGCACTTGTTTGACAAAAAAGAAAAATCATGTAGACAGTTCAGGACCAGATAGGACTATGCTTTAAGTAACTAAAGAAAAATACTGAATATCTAAAAGAATCAGTCCTAAATTAACAACTTCCTCTCCACCTTCTTCAAATACAATAATACTAATAATAGTAATAGTAGTAGTAGTAGTAGTAGTAGTAATAATAATAATAATGATGGTCCTACATAGTGACACTGGTAACTGCAGGTGTTTATTTTCTATGTAAGATTTTCATCATAGTATTCAGTTTTAAAGGTAATGATCACTATGTATCCTTGCAACAATGTATATATTTTGGTCTCTGTTTGCTTTCCTTATAATTATTTGTTTTAACGTTTCCAATAGTATGATTTGAGGTTATTTTGGATGATTATGTCTGCATTACAAACAGTCGACTGCAGCTTGAAATTGTGGAAATAAAAAAGTGTCAAATTCTTCAGAAAAGTATGACAAATGCATCAAAAACAGTTTGTAATTCATTGTAAATGAATTTAAACTGTCACGCAGAGAAACAAGGTGAGGCATTATGTTTTTCACTAGGTGCATTTCCATTGCTTTCCACTTTGACAGCTTTCCCTTTTATTCTCTCTAAAGGAGATGATTAAGAGGTCATACAAGGAATAGCACAGAATTAAGTGTACATTAAGTGTATTGTGAGGTACCCAAAGCCCCCCCCCCCCCCCATCTCAAACTCTTATCTATTTCCTGACTCCTTGCCTATCCTAGTCAACAAAATCTTCTTTATGGTAGTTAAATTCGCAGTTATTTTCCAGATGCCTTTGCCAAACATGAGAGTTCCACAAGGCTGCCAATGTTCACACTGACAATATGTAACCATACTGTGAAAGATACCAAAGAATAGCTTGTTAACCCACTTATTTCAAACTTGTAGCCAAATTTTCTTCTCCATAAAATTCCATGGAATAAAATTTTATTCCAAAAAATGCCATGTGTATTACGTTTGCCTGGTGAAATGTATCACGTATGACTTCTGGAGACGCTGGTCAAAATTTTTTAATGCAAATAACCACACTGTTCATCTTTTTAAAATATGTTTAAAACATCCAGTGAAATGATATTAAATATATACATATTTTTTCTATTAAAACCTTTTTCCATAAGAAAGCAACCAACACAAACCTCAGACCTAACCTCTATCTGAAATGCTGACCGACGGGTTGATCTCTAATAATATTGACTTTGCCACAACAGATGAGACTTTTCTAGTATTTTCAGTCTTTTCTCGTACCGTCTTTCCTGCAGTGGTGAATCCCAGTGTTGCAGAAGAGGATGAAAATATCCTTAGCTATTTGACTGTTTATACAGTATTTCAAATGGCATGCCTTAATTTCTGATCCCTGAAGGCAATTATCTGATCCCCTAAAACATTAGATTTGACTATCATTAGTTTTGATTACATAGCAACCAATGTTGTTAACAGTCAAAAAATTATCCTGTCCTTTTGTCCAGTCAGTTCCAGTAAATTGTCTCAGTGGCCTTCACTGTAAGAAAATACCACAGTGGCTAAACTCTATGTAAATAAATGTTTCCTTTCATTGGCTTTAAACTTCACAACCTGGGATGCAAGAGTCAAAAGCAGAGCTGGATGAACTGCATCAAAGAAAAACTGGATGACAAACAAAAAAAAAGTCATCAAGAACTGAAAATAAAGATTTTTGTGATTGTTCAATAATGTTTTCTTTAATATTGAACCGTTGTGTGCGTCTTCCTCTCCTTGCTCCAGGGAGGATCATAAGCAGAAGTGTTACAGTGCTGTAGGGTCTGTCCTGATAAGATTTTGTGTCTACCATTACAGACTGGAAATGAACAAAGAACCTCGACACAATTTGTCTGGAGTCTCCACCCTCTCAATCCTCAGTCGTCATTATTAAGGAAATGATACTGAATCATTCTTGCTGTGCCTTTCCTAATAGCAAACCATGTAATAAATAACGTTTGATTGTGCAAAACATATTTGAGGTTTAATGGTTATGCAGCGGGGGTCATCCACCACATAGTTGCTAAACCCCTGTGAACTTACTAAGAAAAATCAGCTGTTGCTCATTTAAAGGGATATTGCCTATATTGGAAGTAAGATTGTTAAAAAAAGGATTTTTTTTTAAGCTACCTGGTATATTTTAGCTGTTTGAGGTGTATGGTTCTGCTTGGCTGCTTCCCTTGGACTCCATTGTAATAAACCCATATTTAAGGACTTTCCCTGGTCAAGTCCTCAGCTAGGTTGGACAATTTTGTTAAATTAAACTAGGATGAACAGTTTTGCCTTCAGGTTATAGCTGGTTTCAGCTTCATAAATAACATAATGCAAAAACACAAAAATGGTTTTGCTTGGATTATTTCCATTTTCATCAAATGTGCAACCCATTTTTTCCCCACTAGTAAATTAGAAGAATATTCATGGAATTGTCTCTATTCATGGTATGTCTCTATTCATGGTTCCTGCTGGCATGGAATCCTCTTTTTAAAAACACAGTAGACCTGGGACTACAGTAGTATCACAGGATTCCTTTAACACACAAAACTGGTCTAATAAAACTTAGTGTAACTCCTGGTTACAGTAAATGTCTTCAGGGATACCTTGTTTTAAGAGTTAACATTAGCTATTTATCCCTTTAATAAATGTACTGACCTTTTCCCAATTTCTAAGAAGAGCCAGACCTGAAGTTTCAAAGTTGTTTTAAGAATAAACAGTTAGGTAACCTCTGCAACTGAGGATCTTAACTTTGAAATGTCACAGCAATGGCTAGGTGTAGGCAGAGAGCATCCACAAAAAAAGAAAGCAGTTTTGTGAGTTTTACTGCCATCTGAAGTCTTTTCTTGGATGACCTGAAGCATAAACAGATTCTTTTCTTTTCCCTTCTCTTGTTTAAGTCAGGATTGTAGCAAACAGGTCTTCTGGGCCCCAGTGAAACTCACTTCAATTTGTCAGGAAAAAAGTTGTTGATTGGTTTAATTTATTTTCATTTCATTTCTATAGAGAATCTGGTGAGTTCTATGCAAGTATAAAATATAGAGGGAACAGTGTTTGGTTTCAAAGAGGAGGGAGGCTGGGAGGGCAAAACGGAGTTTACTGTATGGAACTTTTTTTTTTTTTAATTTGCCCTGATGGAAGTTGACAGCTCAGCCTGTATTTCAGTTCTGTCCACAGGCAGTGAAATGTGTGAGAAACCAATACTCTGAAAATTCTCATATGCATATGAAAAATCATGGTATGAAAAGGGGCCAAGGGATTAGGACAAGATAAATTTATACTAAGCTTTACACATTCCATTGACAAATTTGCTGTTTTTGCGTTGTTGCCTCCGACCTCCTGGTTACCGAGGGGATGACATTAAACTGGGAGAAAATGGCTTATTATGTGTGATAAATTCAAACAAAGATGACGCACTTTACCCACCAAGTATATCTAAGAAATTGTGAGGAAATGTCAAGCATTTCAAAAGAAAGCTGCCGTAAATTCTGATGCTGGAGACTAACGAATTTCTGCCAGAGTAGAAAGGTCTCTTTGTTTGGACTCAGCTGACACTCAGCGTGTAGAATATTATGAGCTAGGGGGTCACATAAAAGCTAAAGGAAAAAGAAAGAAAACTGTGGATGTGACAAAACTCCGGCACTAGAGGGCTAAGAACTGACAACAAGATTTTGCATTGACTCGGTTCACACAGTGTATGGGAATAAGCACTCACGCACCAAAAAGGTTCAAAACATAAACGTCAGTTCCCTCGTGCTCACTATTACTTATTCTCTCTGCCTCCATATATGCACTTTATCTTTGGGCAAGATTTTTTTTTTCCTCATTTTATTTTTCCTTGTTTTATGCGGAAGTTTTAAGGGAGAGCATAGACAGGGGGGAAAGGGCAGGGGGATCCAAACCCAGCAAAACTCCCTGTCCTGCTGATGTTACATAATTGATGAACAAATGATCACATGTTGTGTCCCTGATTCAGGTCACGAGGTAGCAGGAGGAGGAAGTGCTGTCAAATGTTTGAAAGAAAAAGGAGGTAGAGAAGTAGCAATGAGGCCCCCTGCCACTGTGGCAAATTAGCTATTTCACAGTGATGTTTACACTATATAGTGCTTTTCACATTCTGACCTCTTGGGTACAGAGAAGATGGAAAGGGCAAAAATGACAAAAATGATAAGCTAACACAGTGAAGAACAAGTGAAACAAATCTGCAGTTCCCTTGCTCCCTACATGCTTCTGCACTTCCAGTACTACTGGATATCACGGAGGAGAGTTGACAGCAGCCTCCTCTGCTGACAGAAACACCTAGGCAATGGCCTTTGCGCATGGTTTTTGGGTGGGGGGGGGGGGCTAGTAACGTTACCTCGGAGCAGGGGAGCAGCGTGACAAGATGAACTTGATTTGAAATGTTTACAGACTGTGTAGCTAAAAAAATCAATAAGTAACTGACAATTCATTATGGAGAGAGGTTGTTTTAAATTTACAACTTTGTTTTAAATCTAAAATATCTTCCTTCTTATTTATTTCAAGAAGAAAGAAAGAAAAAATCCCAGCAACAACATCAATACAATTCTAGCCCCTGGATATTCCTCAGTCCATCCCAGAGATGGACAATACTCTGCGTCTGTCAGAATAAATCACTTCTGCTTGGGGGGGTGACGTAGTTTTTCCCAGCCTCTTTGATGAAGGAGTATTCTCATTAGACTCTGAAAAGGAGACACATGCACTGGATAAAATCCAGATTCCATCTCTCCTTGGGATTTAGCCTTATCAACAAAGTAAATAATAAACAGAACAATGCAAATTGCAATTGAGGCTTTGCTCTTCTTAAGATTCCTTCTGGAGGGTCTCTCTGCCCCAGCCCTCCTCTGCCCAGAGAGCCACATCTGCTTCTTTCATATCCACAATGTGTCAATAACAATCAGTCAGCAGCTTAACTTGGGCAGCTAACACCTGTCAGGAAAGAGGATCAATGGGAGAGCCTATCGCTTTGCGACACTGGTGGTTTGTACCTGGCTCTGAATTGTAGGGCAGAATCCTGTCTAAAAATGGTAGGCAAAAGGAAAATACGACTTGCATATTAACCTGGAAAGGCATTTTTAGCCCTTGACATTATAGTGGATGCTATATACTGTTATATGGGCAGTTACACACAACTATGCAAGTTATACATGACCACATGTTTTATTATAAATAAAATGGGGTATATTCCAGAATTCATGCTTGACAGTTTGAGTCTGTGACAAGATCTAAATTAAGCATGTGAAAGGATAAAAAATTATGGCTCTGAATCATTCCGTGTCCTTCTAAAACAAAGGCAGTCAGGGAGGCCCACTCCAGCTGACGACCATTGATGGCAATGGCAGCATTAGCCCAAGGCAGAAGCTTTTTGATAATCCCACCTATAATGACTGACTGGAAAGTTGCCAGAACTTATAAAAAGGTGTTTATAATTTTCCTTTTCTTCTTTATTAACTTGACACTTAGATTCATAACCCTACTATATTAATAACATTAATAACAAAATGAATTGCCATCTTACTGTTTTCTTTGACACATGGTTAAATATGACCTCTTCCCTTTTTTCCTTCCAGGAAATCCCATTAGGCCTTATAGACATGACACACTTTAGGCGTGAAAGTTCAGCAAAACCAAATTTTAATGCTGGGATAGGTAAACCAAGCATCTCCACTTGAACTGACCAACCTTCCAGCTTAATTTGACAGGAACAGAGTAGTGTTCATTTACTACCTTATTACGTTCGCAAACAAATCTCTTCATCCCTTGTTAAAGAAGACTTTATGTAAAAGATCACATTCTGTTTGCCAGCCTCTCTGTAGGCACTTAAATATTATTTTTAATTCTCTAGTTCAATCCTTATTCAACAACCGCAAGAGCAGAAACATCTGTCATTTCTTTCTCAATCCAGCAATCCCTAAAGAGCCTTTTCCTGAAATAAAGAAACACAAAGGCTGATTTTATCAGTGTGTTTGGCAAGATGTGACCACAATGTTTTCCGCACGTCAGAAGCCCTGACATTCCTTCAGTAAATCCCTGTTGAGCTACAAATTGCACCCTTCTATGGAGCCAGTATCACTGAAAACAACATCTACCCATCTATCTATACATACTTATGCACACGATTAGTTTACAAGTTCATTGACAATTTCCTTATCCCAAGCCCACAATTCGTTTTCCCAAACAAAACATTTATTTAATTTTTTTGCAAGTAATAATTAATAAAATCAGGAAAAGATTTAGAAATTATAGTTTTCGGGCTCCATGTAAAGAGGTGCTGCCAGAGCTTCAGTATTAAAGCTACTGTGGCTTGTGATATTTTGGGCTAGGTGAGCAGGGAAATGCACTACTATCTTGTCCTTCCTAAATACATATAAGAGCAAAAGTCAGCAGTGTTTATCCCTCTCAGTACCTCTCAGCGTGCCTTGGGATGGTACAGATAGGAGAAAGAAAGACAACCTTTGCACGTGGTTAAGAGCAGTCAGAGCCAAAACAGCAGGGAGATCATTAGAGAGGATGGAGCTGGAATGGCAGTGAGAAGAAAATGAGGACAGAATACTTCTGTAATTTGCTAGTAAGCAAGATAAGTGGTTTAAATTAATTACTTGCTTCTGTGATCCCTTCTTTTATATATGCTTTTATAGATACATTATTTACGTTTAATTTCTTTACATTACAATGAAAGCTCTACAAGCATCGACCTTGTGCTCTGGGTGACTGCACCAGAAACTAAAATCATAACTATAATTGTACCTTCCTTGCCCTTTCCCCTCCCAACAGCCTTACATTAAAAAAGAAAACCATCAAAACAGGGAGGATGCTGTTAGCTTTGCCCTTGCTCTATTCTCAGTATTGCCTCCATCTTCCCTTGCAAACAATTAATTACATCTTCTCCCTCCGACAGCTCCCCTCCAGTTGGGTCTGGTTCCCCGACCTACTTTCTCTTTTCCAGTCTGGTGCTTGTTTAGGTCCAGTAACTGGGCAATTGAAAGCACAAGAGAGGCAAACTCTTTGTGCTCATTTCTGATGCCCAGACCCATTCTCATTCTCTCGTTGGTCCCAAAACAGCCTTTACGGTTGTATTTTGGGCGAAGTGCTGCACAGACCTGGACTGAAGTTTTCGCAGCACAGAATAGATACTAGGAGAATTTAGTAAGAAAAATCTAAAAAGTTGTCTACCGAGCATGTATTATTTTTCAAAGACCTATTAGTTAGCCAAATTCGAGAGAGTTTTCACAGAGCATAGAAATGACATATTCCTTGTACAAAGGTTTGGTCTCTGCAAATCTCAATTCTCCTTTTTAATACAAAGGGACGTTTGTCTCAGCCTTGATTTTCTTTTTGTTTTTTTTCCTCTAAAAATTCTATAGAGAGTATATTCATCTGCTATAGAAAAAAAAATCCAGTTTGACAAAGCACATGTATAATAACAAAAAGTTTTGTTGTGGGAAGTATTACACCCTAATTATCAGCAATGCCACCAGCCCTGCCTGTAATATTTTAGGAACAGTTAGAATTACAGAAAAAGGGGATTTTTTTGATTTAAAAAGATCATTTTTATCTGACATGATTTTTTTAGCTAATATTTTACAATTTAACTTGTTCGAATCTCAACATCATTTTCGAATCTCAAGTCGGGTAGCAAAATATCCAATAGAAATTGAAGGAGGGCATTATTCTATTTATAAAACGGACGTGTGTCTCCAAAGGGGAATTGGCTTCTAAAAAGAGAGGCTGCCCTAAACTTTGGCCATAGTGGAATATCCATATGATACATCATTAATGCACTGGAGAGAATGTTACTGTTTACAGCTAATTTACAAGGAGGTCTCAATTTACTGATCTGTCAGTCCCTGTATTGCAAAAAATTACCTTAATACAGAGAAGAAAATACAGAAAGAAACTGTTCAGTGCTCATAGTGGAAGCAAGAAGGGTCAACATTTTTATTCTCATCTTTCATAAGAGGAACTGAGGAAGCGCAGGGAGGGATGAGAGTCTCATGTTTGCTCAGTTGCATTTTATTTAACAAAAGTTCCTGATGTTGCAAAACACTAAGTCATTGTTTTCTTTAAATAATTAAGGCTGTCTAAGAATCTGTTTCACAAGCCAGGTGCAAAATTAAAAAGTTCCAGGTAGGAAACAGGAGATCACTGTACTCTTGAAAGCAAGTACATACCAAGTGAAGACTGTGTAGCAGCACTTACTAAAATTTTTAACACCTTCCAACCAAAGCTGAAGCAATGAAACAAGGCAATTACACAAGAGCAACCCCGAACACAGGGTGTCAGTGGTCATGCCCTGCCAATAATGCTTTGGGATGAAGTGAAGTTCCTGGTAAGGTAAAATAATTTAGAAAAACTTTAAACCATCATCTGCATATCTACACTTGCATTTTAAATCAATTCTCTTGAGTTGTCTCCCATCCCATATTTAACTGTGGCTCACTTTCCACAAACATGCATGGGATCAAGATTTATTAGAGGAAACATCTGAAGAAAGCACACTTGAGTCTCCTAGGTGAGCAATCACAGAACCTTCATCTTAACTCTTCTGCCAGTATGCAATGTAATAAAGGAGCAGAAGCAAAAGCTCAGTCATCTGCAAACAATAATTGCATTCTGGATGTTTAACAGTAATGTATAAAAAAAAGATATGAGATTAATATACTCAGTGCCTACCGAGCATATCCTTGATATCACCTCAGACAAAATAAGGCCTCATATAGAATTAGGTGTTTGCTTCGAAAAATACAGCTATTTTTCGAGGTGTTCTGTAGTGAGGCATTCGGCTTCACCTATCACAGATTCAGTTTCCACCCTTCTCTTGACCATAATGTGCACTTCACCACATTTGAGAGCTGTGATTTTGTTTGAATTTATGTCTTTCTTCAGTTGTGGTTTCATGGTCACTTTCATCTAGCATAAATCTGCACTGCTGCAAAAAGGAGTGGCCCTAAGCTTTTTCCTTTATGTTGCTGCTACATTCTTTCTGCCATGATAAGGTGGAATTACTTCATGTGGAGAAGAAGTCATAAGGGACCTTTAAAGATCATTTAGTCCAATGCCCCTGCTCCAGCAGGGTCACCTAGAGCATGTTGCCCAGGACCGTACCCAGACGGCTTTTGATTATCTCTAAGGATGGAGACTCTGCAAACTCTCTGGACAACCTGTTGCAGTGCTCTGTCACTGTTGCAGTAAAGAAGTTTTCCCTCATATTCGGTCAGAACTTGCTGTGTTTCAGTTTGTGCCCATTGACTCTTGCCCTGTCACTGGGCACCACTGAGAAGAGTGTGGCCCCATCTTCTTTACAGCCTCTCTTCATATATTTACATGCATTGCTAAGATCCTCCGTCAGTCTTCTCCTCCCCAGACTAAACAGTCTCAGCTCTCTCAGCCATTCCTCATACGAGAAATAATCCCGTCCCTTCATCATCTTAGTTGCCCTCTGCTGGACTCACTCCAGTAGCTCCATGTCTCTCTTGTACTGGGGAGCCCAGAACTGAACACAGTAGTCCAGGTGCGGTCTCACCATAGCTGAGTAGAGCAAAGGATCACCTCCCTTGACCTGCTGGCAATGCTCTTCCTAATGCAACTCATGAAACCATTGGCCTTCTTTGCCACAAGGACACATTGCTGGCTCATGGTCAACTTTGTCATCCACCAGGACTCGCTGGTCCTTCTCTGCAGAGCTGCTCTCCAGCAGGTCAGCCCCCAGCCTGTACTGGTGCATGGGGTTATTCCTACCCAGGGGCAGGACTTGGCATTTCCCTTCACTGAACTTCATGAGGTTCCCTCTGCCCACCTCTCCAGCCTGTCGAGGTCCCTCTGAATGGCAGCACAGCCCGAGGGCTGTATCAGACACTCGTCCTTGTTTTGTATTGCCTGCAAACTTGCTGAGGATGCACTCTGCTCCATCATCTAGGTCATTAATGAAAATGTTGAACAGTATTGGCTCCAGTATTGACCCCTGGGGTATACTGCTATTTACCAGCCTCCAACTAGACTTTGCACCCCTGATCACAACTCTCTGAGCTCTACCATTCAGCCAGTGTTCAATCCACCTCACTATCTGCTCATCTAGCCCATACTTTCTCAGTTTGCCTATGAGGCTGTTATGGGAGACAGTGTCAAAAGCCTTATGGAAGTCAAGGTAGACAACATCCAGTGCTCCCCTTCAACTACCCAGCCAGTCATTCTCATCAGAGAAGGCTGTCAGGTTGGTTAAGCATGATTTCCCCTTTGTGAATCCATGCTGACTACTCCTGATCACCTTCTTGTCCTTCATGTTCTTGGAAGTGCTACCCAGGACTAGCTGCTCCATCACCTTTCCAGGGATAGAGGTGAGGCTGACTGGCCTGTAGTTCCCTGGGTAAGGAGGATATGGAGGAGAGACGTATCTATCTTCAGATATACTACAGCCTGCCACATCGAGGAATGTCATAAACTATTCTCCAATTTCACTGGTAATATGTCATTGCATTGTTTTTAAAAGCAAGTGAGACAAATACTGTCAGGAATGGCTTATATACTGTTGATTCTGCTTTCTGGGGCAGAAGAATGGGCCAGATGACCTCCTGGGGCCTTTTCCAGTCCCTATCTTTTATGATTCCATGTGTGTTGACTAGGAAGGAGGGATTATATTTTAGTATAAATACAAGTAGCAGCAAATCCACCACAATCTGTACTTTAAAGTGGATGTGAGCTATGTTTGCTGCTCCCTGCAATAAAGGTAGATGGGAGAGCTGTTTATAATTTCCTTCTCCCTGTTTTCCCACCTACCTCCCCAGTGAAGAGAGTAAAATCAGGGATGAACCACGGCTTTTCTCAGATATCAAAACATGACTGATCTTTGCTCAGATTCAAAACAGGAAAGTTACTTCACTTTCTCCATGGACATCTATGCACAACTATTCACAACCCAGATTTAGAACTAGAAGTATTAAATGTAGTCAGTCTTTTTCCTGTTCTAGCTTTTCTTGATGAAATGAAAAGAAAGAAAAACATTATTTCTCTCTTGACAGTAAATCATGATTTTTCTATAGGTAAAATTTAAATCAGAATGCTTAGTACCAAACTTTTCTGTCACCTCAAAAAGCAATATCCTTAATTATTCCCATGAACTGCCAATCACACTGTGCAAAATACTACCATAAATGTGTAGCTAATACATATACCTCACAATTGCAGATTTCTTCTAAGGCTAATAAAATATTCTGGTCAATCTTAACCAGGAAAATGATGTTTAGAATTAATTTTATGAAAAATGTCATAAATCACTGTCTCTACCTCAAAGGAGATATACAGATTCCATATTTATGCAATTTATTAAAAAATACAAGTAAATCCTGAAATATTCTCACATATCCAGCCAATAAGACCTATGCAGAAAAAATTTCAATCTTAATGTTACTTCTTCAGTAGCAAGAACTGATTTATAAAATAATAAATTGTACCATTATGATAATGTACATAAATCCTACAGATTAACTGGAAGTTTTGAGCAATGAATTCTATTTAAGTGTTTTACTACCTGTATATCAGTTTTTCCCTAATATTTACATTTAGTAATTAATTACATAACGAAAATGCAATTCATATGCTACTGTCTGATTAGGAGGTTCAAACAGGGCTTCCTACACTTAGTGAGAGTATATAAAGATTACTGAGAGATATGTACATGAATTATGGTTCATATTCCCAGAACTAGTTTGTACATAACATGAAATAAGATTTTGCAGTTGTTGGTCTTTAAGTCCAGAGTGAAGTAGACATTTTTTAAATTCTTCCCTAAAGGCAACTGTTATTCATTTGAAAAAAAAAATTACTAATATATAGTATATTACTCTTCATACACAGTTGTACTCAACATTATCTGGAGGTTAACAGACTTTATTTATTAATACTCCAGGTTCTTTCAATTATGAATACTTTCTTAGAATATGGATTTTCATAGAAGGCATTTCTACAGTATGCAAATTCTGACAAGTGACAAAGAACAGAACACTTACAAACAGAATAATTTGTGCTTTGAATGAGTAAATAACTTGGACTTTGAATCTTTGTCTCAGCACCTTCTGAAACTAGGTTCCAAAATTCCCCCAAACTTGTATATGTCCTTACTAAAATGTTTAGCAAAAGTAAATACTACAGTGCCTTGAATACAATCACTGAATGTTCTTGCAATATTCTTTTGAACATTTGTGAACAATATTTTTTTAATTTTAATGAATTCTACCCAATATCATTTAAAACTCCTTTGATTCTTTTATACGCATCTCAGCTGATTTGACCAGATATTGTAGTGAGTGAAAAATAGGTGTTAAAAATTACTATACATCAACAGCCAACTCTCTCAACTTGAACATGATTATGATGATGGCTTTGAAAAAAAAAGGAAGGCATAGTTTTGCAGTTTTAAACAGTTTGCTTAAAATCTGTACTAGGAATGCCGAGAAGGAACTGGGGGAATTTCTGAAAAAGCTTCTTTTTGCAAGGAATCAGAAACAGAACTGCACCATATCAGTTTGTAGGAAGATTCTAATATCTATCAAGATCCAAATACCATTGCTTACATTCATTCCCTAAAAGAGATTTGAACTGAAGCCATTTCTAAACACCCAAACCCAACTGACCTGTTTGGAATCATGTAACTCCCATTACAACATTGCATTTCTGCTAGTCACACTCTTTTTGTGAATTATAATCCACTGGGCTCTAGATGGCTCTGATACTTGTTCCAGATTTATGAACAACCAAACTGCCTCTGTTTCCTTTCAACTCCACCATCTCTGGTATCACCCAGAGCTGACACTACAAAGCCCAACTTTTAAAAAGACCTATCCCTTCTAGCAGAAGAAGAAGGAGGTATGTCCCCTCAGTGTTACGGAATGCCTTTGAGGAAGCCCTCACAAAGGGAAGGAAAGTGTTGCCTCTGAGATTTCTTCTGAAGCCCATAAGTTAAGTCCACAGTTTCTCCTCCCTTTACATGTTGGGAGATTGAGTGTTGGGAGAGCAGGGATCAAATTTGTCATGGTAAATATCTGGTGTCACCACTTCATCTGTCACCACTTCATCTGTCATCCGTCTCGGTCACTTTCAGATAGGAACTTACGCAAAGCAAATGTTTTTCTTAAATCACTCCTGAAAGTGCATGCTTAAATTCAGTAGTTAATATCACATAGTCACATACAGAATTTTGTCTCACTGAACCATTCCAGTCAGTAAGTGGAAAGTGACAAATTGTTGCTAGCTTCAGCAGGAAGGGTAGAGAAGACTTTATGATATGATACTCTATGATACTCTAAGTAGAGTTACACAGTAGCCATGCAATAATGGGACAAAACAGAAGCATGAAAAGCATGGATAGGGATCAAGTTATTCATTTCCTTTCACACAAAGAAAAAGAGCATGAAACAAAGCTGTCAGGATGCAGATTCAAAGTGAATAAAAGTTTCTTGTAGGGCCCTGCACTTCCTCTCTTTCCCTCTCTCTGGCAATAACTTCTGTTCCTTTTCATGTCATCTGCTCCTCAGGAAGAGAAGGGAACATCACAGTTCTAACTGAGACCATGAAAATCCCATGACACTTCATCCATGAACAGTGTAAATAATTTCCCTTTCCATTTTCCCTCTGTCCTCTATAATGGAGAGCAGCTGGGAGGGAGATAGATGCCAAAAGCAATGGACCTTGTGTGAAGGTAGACACTGGTTAAAACTTGAGGTATGAGAGTCTTCATCAATGTGAAAAATAAGGAAGGTCTATCAATTAACTGGAAGAGACTTAGGTTGAGACGGTGTTACATTCTGCTGTCAGGCATTGTTTGGGAAGATTTTTTTCAAAATGGCAGTCCTATGGCAGGCACCATTTGTTTGCCCGTAAATATTTGATTTTCCTCCGGTATGATAGCTATATCCCCCCTAACTATAACAGAATTATTGTTGAGTTTTTTCCTTCCTGTGAAGTTTCTTTTCTGTTGTAAAATGATTATTTGATTCTCAATTATTTGGAAACAGGCCTTTCAAAGAGGAAGAGAAAATTACTTCTGAAAAATTTAGAACATCACTGTACTCTTCACATTCATGATGCATGTTTTTGGTAAACATAAAAAGAAAGACACAGTTAATTAAACCAATGTTTTACAATGAGATCTTCCATTCAAGCTAGTGAAAAAGGGGCCATGCATGGCTACTGCAGTCTCACTGTGTAACTCTACTTAGAGTATCATTAGAGTATCATATCATAAAGTATTCTCTACCCTTCCTGCTAAAGCAGTTTGTCACTTTCAGCTTCCACTTGCCCTATTCATTTTACTAAAACAATGCCCATCTTAAAATGCCATAAGAAATGATAATATTTTCTTCTGTTAAAATTTTGTGAATAATTCATTCCACAGTCAAGACTTTGTGTACCTAGTTTCCGCCTGGGAGGAATTTTTATCAGATGTATAAGCTCTGGAAAATAAGGGATTTTAGTGGAAATGCTATCTTTAAATTAATTATAGCAGTGCTAGCAGGCACCATTATACTGTAATAGTTTATGAAAATTCCCAGATAGCAGTAGATTACATCAATTGTAATATGACTTTTTATGTTATGTTCTACAAATACTCATAATTTTTAATGGTTTCAATGTGACTTACATAAGATTCAGCATGGAAGACACCAGGAGGCAACTTGGGAGAAAGCGTCAGCAGTCACCGCAGACTAATTTGGTTTCAGTGGTACTTTCTGAATCCTGTTGCATTTAGTCATGCTTTTAATTTTTTTTCTTTTTCTGTCTTTTTCCCCCCCGACCAACATGGCAGTAAACAATTCTAGCTCTCTAAAATCCATCTAGTCATACAGATAATTTCACCAGTGCAGCTGATTACTGCTAAATGACAATTATTTTTCTCCCCCAAAGACTTTTATTTTGTAGTGTAGATACAAATGTTAAGAGTAGAATATGCTTTCCAATATAGAATAACAGAACCATAGCATTTAAGTTGTAAGAGCCCTTTAGGGATCATCTATTCCAACCTCCCGCTCAAAGCAGATTCAATCAGACTGGGTTGCTCAGGACTTTGCCCATGCAAGTTTCAATTATCTCCAAGGACAGAGACTCCACAGCCTCTCTCTGCAACCTGTGCCAGTGTCTGATCACCTTTATGGTGAAAAAGCTTTTCCTGATATCTAATCAGAATTTCCCTTGTTGCAACTTGTGACCATTGCCTCTTGTCCAATCAGTGTGCAACCTTGAGAAGAATCTAGCTCCATCTTCTCTGTGTACTCCCATTAAATAGCTGTAGACAGCAATATGATCCCCCTCAGCCTTCTCTCCTTAGGCTGAACAAAGTCAGTTCTGTCAGCATCTCCTCATACGCCGTGTGGGCCAGCTCCCTGACCAACTGTATGTCAATGCTTTCTTATACTAGGGAGCTGAAAACTGGACACAGCACTCCAGATGCTGTCTCACAAGCACCGAAGAGAGAGGAAGGATCGCTTCCCTTGACCTTGACTGCACTCTTGCTAATACGGGCCAATATGCAGTTGGCCTTCTTTGCTGCAAGGGCACACAGCTGACTCGCATTCAACCTAGCTACCAGGACCTCCAGGTCCCAGGTCCTTTTCTGCAAAGCTGCTTTCCAGCTGGTCACCCCCAGCCTGTACTGCTTCAGGGGATTATTCCATACTGAATGCAGGAGTCTGTATTTGCTTTTGTTGAACTTCATGATGTTCTTGTTGGCCCATTTGCCCAATTTGTTGTGATCTGTCTGAACAGCAGCCCTGCTCTCCAGCCTATCAGCTACTCTCCAACTAGGTGTGGCCCACATACTTGTTAATCAGTATTGTTCCAGTTACAATCTCCAAATGATGCCAATCTTAGCTGGCCATCAATTGGACTTTGTATCACTGACCAAAACCCTTCAAATCTGATGGTCCAGCCAACCCATCTTATTGTCCACTTAACCAGTCTCTATCTCGCCAATTTGTCTGTAGGGATATTGTGGAAGAACAGACTTGCTAAAGTCAAAATAGACAACATCTACTGCTTTCCCTTCATCCACAGAGCCAGTCATCTCATCACAGAAGGCATGACTGGTCAGGGAAGATTTGCCCTGGATACACAAATCCACACTGGCTGTTCCTAATAACACACTTGTCCTTCATGTGCTTGTGAATGACTTTCAAGAGATTTGCTCCATAACCTTTCCAGCATCCTTGACTATAATAGATTTCTTCACCTAACAGAGGTGAGGTTCATCTCATTTGAGTCTAGATGACACAGTTTAGATTCTTACTTTAGGAAGAGATGAACTATAGATTAGAAGTGCCTATTTCTCACCTCTGGCTGCAAAATGAATTCCCATAAGGACATCTACAAGTGGGCAGATTCTGCTCCATGTACATATCTAATGGCCAGTGTTTTTATTCTTCTGGTGTGCAAGCAAGTGTGATTTGGCCTACACTCCAGAACTGTTCTAGCACATATTCTATATGCGTAATAATACTCATATCCAGTTCAAGGTTACCCTTCTTAGGACAAACTCACTGCTTACAGTAACAGGCATAATCCCAGTATCTGCACAAATGCTGAGGCAATATCCATGGCTATACTTTTTCTCTGGGTAAAGTATGTTCCCCTCTGGTGGCACTGAAGCTGACTAATGCAGAAAAGAAATAGGACCTGTTTGGATTTATAGCACAATTAGATGCTCAATATAAAATTTGGACTCAGTGGAAGCCACTGGAAAAAGTCTACCTACTCAGTCCATCTCCTTACCTATCCTCAAGGTTTATAAAGCTATTTATTGCTAGAATGCAATGACAGAGAGAGAGGGTTCTACAGCTGTTTTTGCCCAGACATACATAAAAAGCTCACAACAGAAAGACACGTGTAGCTAGGAATAATCCCTTTGCATTCCTTGACAAACTTAAAACATGAATAGTCAAAATTTGTAGATTGTTAAGGCCAGCGCCACAAATTTAAGGACAGTCTCTCACAGACATTTTCAGAAAAAAATATAATGCATTTTTAAATTTGAATATTCACAATAAATATCCCCCAGCTCTCTCTAACCTTCTGTTTCTCTGCTACTTTTAATTTTAATAAATCAGTAAAAATATATTTGCATAACTTTCATGTTTCATTAGTCCTAGGGAAAAAAAGAGAGAGAGAGAGAGATGACTTCAGTATTTACAAAAACCATCAGCAATTGTATTACATCTCAGTGTAAATGTTCCTCATCCTGCAGTTCACAAAAATAGTCCTTTGAAATTCTTTTTTTTTTCTTTGCCCTTTCAATGCATTAGAGTACAAAAATGTTTTTAAGCACCATGCCACTATTTTAGAGCTAAACAGTTAAATGTTTTATACAGGAACATCAAACCATATATGCTTCAAACACCCAACATTTTTTTAATGGCTTTCAGATAAAACAATTTATTTATGCAATTAACAACAACATGCAATTTCTAATAATTAGCCGATAATAGTTATCCACAAAGTACTTTATAGAATTGCCTTCTGAACTGCATCCATTCTGTAGGGAACCACTGAAAATTAGACTATAAAATTACCAGAAAATGTACTGCATTAACAAGAATTTTCTGTATTTTGTTTCCCCTACAGATTTATGGGCTTGAATATTTGTAAACATTTGGTTGCAGGGAGAGACAACAGGTCCTATCACCTTAAATTTATACAAAGAAATAAATACAACTGCAGTAGTTTCTGAAAGATTATATTTATACCCACATTTTTCAGCAAAACTATGTGATATCTCTATGTTGCTGTTTTGCAAACTGCACATTTGCCAAAAATAGTCATTAGAGTTTGATTTCAAATGATAAGAAGTTTGGAGTGTTCTTAATGGCCTTATGGTTTTTGAGCATTTTGAGTTTGCATTTTTGAGCTTTTCCTGACAAACATGAGGGCTAGATACAGTATTATGTCAAGCTTGCATCTGATTTGAGACTTCAAGACTTAGAGCTGAAGCACCCCGCCTGTTTATAATAAAGTCAAGAAAGCTGGGACCAGTGTTTGGGTGGGACAGTTGGGTGCTCTCAGATCAGCAAGGTTTATATGGCTCCATCTAAAACAATAGTCAAAGGTTCACAGGCATACAAACCTAGAACAGTCTCTCTCCTCTTTTATATATGGGTTACAAAAGAATTAGGTTATTCCTCTGACTCTTATTGGTACAAATATATTTTAGGGAAAAACAAAAGACCTTTTATGTGATTCTTGTTTTAGGTATGGTTAATGGTCAGAATGAAAGCTAGAAAGACGAGGCCAGAGGCTATTTTCTGACATTGATAAATTGGTATCATTAAAGCACAGAAACATTTTCAAATTTATATTTAAATAATTATCTATATCTGGATGAACAGATTTATCTCTCAGATATCTATATTTCTGATGTATCTGGATTTCTGGAACTACCTTCTTCTAAGCAAGGCTCTGAGGTTTGTCTGTTGTACAACAGAATCTGCTGTAGACCAGGCATGACATAGAGGACAAGTGACAAATAATCATTCTATCAACATATTTTCTCAGTATTAAAGGATATGTTAATCCAATAACATTGCAGACTTTGAAGGACATACTTTATTTATTTATTTGTATTACCACAAAAGAAAATATTCTTTTAGTGGTAGTGCTATTGTGTGTCTGCCAGCTCAGGAAGGTGGTGAAATACCATCCAGCCCTAGAAAGAAGGGCCCATATAAAGCCAACAAAAACAGGTTAAGAATTTAAAAATGAAAGTTAAACTTTACTTTGAAGATGACAGGGAATAGTGATGAACTGGGGTAGCTGTTAGGAGGAAGGCCTGAGCTGGTTCCAGTTAAGTTGAACCTTCTCTGCCTTAGAAGATGCGGCTCCCAGCTGTCTGCCAAAGTTTCTCATAATGGTTGATGTGGAAAGAGCAAAGGTTATGATCTGTGACTTGAAGGAAAAAGGATGGGGCAATGAGAAACAATGAGGGAAAAAAACACATAATCAGGAAGAAAAAGAAAGGGGAAAAATAACATGAAAATTATTCAACAGTGAGACTTAGAGGAATTTAAAGTTTAAGAAAGAGCTGACAAATGTAGCAATAAAAGAAAGTTAAATGTCATTTCTGTTATTAAAATTGTATTTTACAACCATATATGCATTAACCTTGTGGATTATTAATTTTAAAGATATTTTCTTGTGCATTAAGAGTATTCCTGATTTTTCTGACAACAATCAGGACTAATCTGGCCTTGGGCGAGGGGAATGAAACTCAGGATATTCTGAAGAGGAAGTTCCCCCACTACTCTGGGAGTTGCCATCATTTCCTCTCTCTTGAATCATTATAAACATGCTTTGCATGATAACCTTCACATTCTTCCAACAATTGCACTATTTTCCCAGTTGATATCACATCTGGGAAAGTCACAATGTGCCTGTGAGTTCTTGGGACTCTTAGAGCCTGTGCAGATTCCTTCTGAAAGTGTTTCTGAATTGTTCCTGTCTCATTCAAATGCATTTACTTTTTCATTTTCTGGAAATAAAGGCAGATTATAATATAAGAAAGGTAGTATTAGAGTTTTATTTAGACTTAGCTAGGACTATAACTGACAAACTGAAAAAGATCCTGAAACTAGAAATCTGTTTATGTGACGTGTATCATATTTTGTTCGTAGTCAATACATCAGACCTATTATCCATTACTGCTAACCAAAAGGGATGCACTAAGCATTCAAGCCTCTTAACCTGCATAGTATATTTCCCTCATGTTGGTAACTTGAAAATACTTTGGGGGACAAATCATCCCAATTATCCGCCATAGAAGGTAGAATTCATACTTTTTATTTTATTCAGGGGCCTAATATAAGATCCTTAAACACTCCAACAAAAAGGTTGCCTCAAAGAGGGTGGCTGAAAGCATATAACCAAGGTGCCAGTAGCTGTTCTTTTATGACAACTTACTTTCCTCGTTGCCTAAACAAGCAGCTTAAGCTTCTAATTTAGCCATCTAAGTACTTGTCTAGATTACACAGTATGAGCATCTTTGATCATCTATACAACCATAGTTCTGTCATTACTCTCAGTTTCAGCCACAGCAGCAGCTGGGGCGCTAGATTTTACACTCATATATAGTTCCAGCTAGGACAGAAGCAAATCAGCTAATTCTATATGTCTGAACTTTACTCTTTTACTACCAAGGTGCTTCAAAACTTCCTGTGGAGCCCAAGAGTAAGAGATGAAGTAAAGGGGTTTACATTTGGCCAAGTTTGAGTCCACAAGATCCCTTGGTGTCAATTTTGCTTCCAAAGCTAGGTGATTTAAAAATTCCTGAAATAGGAAAATCTCTTAAGAACTTCTAAAAGAGTCATTATGATCCTTTATACCTGCCACAGTCCTATGGTATCTTTTAACTCTTACCTAAATTGGAGATAAGATTATCTGATAAGGTAGAAACAATTTGGCAGAAAAAATGGTGGGTCTTAAGAGCTCTTTCATTTCTACTTGCATACATATATATGTGTTAGCTTAGACATATGTATATGTATTTCTCACAGGGAGATAGGAGAGAAGGGTAGTGATGAAGCAAATTCCAGATTAATTTGACTACCACCTATCTTCTCCAAGGATGTCCCTATTCTTTCCTCAAGAAACATTCTGAGCTCATCACATTTTGCCTAACGTGGTAAAATAAGCCTTCAACATTCTTACTGACAGCTTTTAAAAGCAATTATTTAGTTAGTAATTTTTTCCTGTTTCTAGACTCTGATTTATGTATAAAATCACTTTGTTTTTTCTGGTTCTCCTTGAAAAAACAACTGGATAAGTGACCCAATATAAATAGTCTGAGCAGCCAAATACACTATCTTTTTTGGCAGATATCGTAAATGAATGACTGATAATTTTACTCATATACATAATGTTTTCTTCTTCTAAAGTACATTTTTTCAGACTTTTAGTTTTTCCTGTACTAAGGCTGGCATGCCTACAGCAAAAACTAAACACTTGTCCCTCTTCCCATTCTGAATAATATCTTTCAGCAGGAAGAATTTGTTGATCAAGGTAAAAAATATCTTTCCTGATGGAGCTATCATTGCACAGTGGTATTTCTACGATTCCAAGTTATGCTTGGCCTTATGACAGATCAAGAACTCAAACAAGTAGCGGATACTGCTTATCTCAATATTCTGTACCAGAATCCAAGACATAATATAAAACACTCATTTCTAATGAATTCAGCAACAGTATCTTTAATCAGACTGAGTAGTATATCAATTTTTATAGCAACTGCTAGTAGAAGAGCATATGTGGGTGAAAAAAAAATCTCAAGTCTAAATATACATATCATTCTTTGTCTTCCCCTTAACACAATTTTGCACTGAACCCCAAAACTATTAAGTATTAGCCGGAACATCACACACTATGATAGCAATATATATTGCCTGCTTCCAGATTAGTAGACATATTCCTAGAATGAAGGAATCCTGGAATTCCTGAATTCCTTGCTCAAGCAAATGCTAATTTCCATTTGTTAGAATCTCCTTTGGTTCCCAAAGCAGATAGTCTTTCATCACATTGCTACATGACTGAGAAGTCACAAAACTCAACTCTCATCATGCAGGTTCGTTATTGTTACCTGCTTTGCTTCATCTCCAGTGAATTAATATGCTCTGATTCTAGATACTGCAGCTCCTTGCTCCTATATTATCCAGATCTGAATATAAGGAAGACAGTAATATTGATTCTTTCAATAGCAATCAATTCTTGAAAAATACCAACCAAATCTTGAAAAATTCAGAACTTTCAAACTCTTAAAAGTTCTGAATTTGAATAACCAGGATTAGGCAGAATGTTTCAAAATAAAATTGTTCCTCATAATCAGCAAATTGCAACTCACGGGGTTTTTAGAGGTTTAGCACTGATTTAGGCCCTAATCCTTCAAAACATATGCACACAATTTTGAATTTATGAACGTGACACACTTCAGCCCCATTACAAAACTGTTCATGATAACACACTTCAACACTTGAGCATGGTTTACCAAAATTGAGGTCCAGCAGTGAATAAACTTCCTCTTGAACATTAACACTACTTCATGAGACAGCTAATCCTCCCTTTAATGCATCCGTTGAAGAAATGACTAGTTCTTTGCTCGCATGTGAGCATGCTGAAGAGCAGCTGATGATATTTACCATCATATGGAATTTCTACCATAAAGTTATAAAGTATAAAGTTTCTACTTTATGTAGAATAAATAAATGACATCCATAGCTTTAACATTAAATACAGTTCAGTGAGACAATTTAAATTAACAAAAAATGACTTAATGGTTACTAATTCAGATTTGTAATTAAAAAAAAGAGACAAGGAAAGTAGTAGATAGAAGTTGAGCTATGAATGCAATTAAATTCTTTTTAATTGAGCATTTTAAAAATATAAATACAGCACTGAAATTCCCTTCTATTCCCCTGTCCACCCAAGAAAAGCAACTTTTGTCCAGCACTACCTAAAGTGAAAGACCTAGGACAAAGCTGAAATATCAGATTAGTCTTTGTGTGTTTCAGTTACAGTAGCCTGAGGTGAGTAGGGAATAGTTCACTCCTTCATTAGACCTGTCCTTTCTTCAGAGTAAAAATAGCTTTCCATGCTACACTGTTCTTCCCAGGTCTTACACACAGACATGTAAAGTGAGAGTCCTCATAGAGGGAAACAAACTATGACTTTTGGTCTCCACATCTAGCTCCACTGTACAAGGTAACTGTAGTCCCATTTCTGAGGTGAGCTCTGCATTATCAACCTGACTGATAGCCTTCTATGGTGAGATGACTGGCTTGGTAGACGAGAGAGTGCTGTGGATGTCTATCCTGACGTTAGCAAGGCTTTCCACCTTGCCTCCCATAACATCCTCATAGGCAAGCTGATTAAGTACAGAGCAGACAACTGGGCAGTGAGGTGGACTGAAAACTGTGTGAACTGCCAGGATCAAAGGATTGTGATCAGTGGCATGAAGACCAGCTGGAGACCAGTCAGTAGTGGTGTACCCCAGGGGTCAATACTGGGGCCAATACTGTTCAACATTTTCATTAATGACCTGGATGATGGAGCAGAGTGCATCCTCAGCAAGTTTGCAGGCAATACAAAACAAGGACGAGTGTCTGATACAGCCCTCGGGCTGTGCTGCCATTCAGAGGGACCTCGACAGGCTGGAGGGATGGGCAGAAGGAACCTCATGAAGTTCAGTGAAGGGAAACGTCAAGTCTTGCCCCTGGGTAGGAATAACCCCATGCACCAGTACAGGCTGGGGGCTGACCTGCTGGAGAGCAGCTCTGCAGAGAAGGACCAGTGAGTCCTGCTGGACAACAAGGTTACCATGAGCCTGCATTTTGCCCTTGCATCCTGGCCAACAGCATCCTGGGTTGCATTAGGAAGAGCGTTGGCAGGAGGTCAAGGGAGGTGATTATTTCCCTTTGTTGAGCACTGGTGGGACCACATTAACAGGAGTGCTGTGTTCAGTTCTGGGCTCCCCAGCACAAGAAAGACATGGACCTACTGGAGCAATGCAGTGAAGGGCCACAAAGATGATTAAGGGCTCAGAGGATCCGATGAAGAGAGGCTGAGAGAGCTGGGACTGGCCAGCCTGGAGAAGACTGAGGGGGGATGTCATCAAAGTGTATTAATACCTGATGGGAGGGAGCAATGAAGATGAAGCCAGATTTTTCTCAGAGGTGGCCAGTGAAAGGACAAGAGGCAATGGGCATAAATTGAAATACAGGAAATTCCACTTGAACATAAGAATAAGCTTTTTTACCATGAGGGTGGTCATACACTGCAGCAGGTTGCCCAGAGAGGTTGTGGAGTTTCCATCCTTGGAGATATTCAAAACCTGATTGGACACAGCCCTGAGTAACCTGCTCCAGTTGCCCCTGCTTTGCACAGAAGGGTTGGACTAGACAGTCTCCAAAGGTCCCTTTCCACCTCAACTATTCTGTGGTTAGGAATGGGGAGCTAGATAATAGTCTTAACTGTAGTTTGTTCCTCTGCCATAGAAGACATGCTCATGTACTTTCCTTTTCTTATTTTCATTCACATGATTTTCAGCTTCTCCTGCGGTACATTTCAGTTATCTTCGGTAGTACTGTACTTCACTTTTTTATTAGGCCTGCTTCTATTCAGAGCGTTTTACTCTAGTTTCCTTCTGCTTCCTTTCACTGCTCTTTATTTGCCTTTGAAAGTCCAGTATACAATTCATTATATTCCTGATTGTTTTCCTTTGCTTTTTTTAATGTTTACATCTAAACTGTATCTTTCTGTTCATTAACATCTGTTTGAAACTGATATCTCTGACCTTGGGTAAACTCACTGCTTGTTAGAAATATCATATTTTATTAGGTTTTCTTTTCTATCACCTCTGTAGCATTTCTCTTTCTTCCCTATCCCATTCTACTAGATCACTGTTTTTTATTTCTTTTTTTTTAATTCATGTCCCTCCAATTCTCTCCTGTGCACGATTATAGTTTAGGAAAAATAATTCAAGAAACATCTAAAAACTCAAGGAAAAAATTCTTTTTTCAAAGTCTGCAGTTCAAGGACTTCGACTAAGCACTCAGCGGAATATGGAACTTGCAGTCTTCCACATATCTCTGAGAAGCAGAAGTGACACTGGTGTATTTCGTTGTATAAATAATTATACTAATATGCTGGTACCAGTGTATTCATGCTTATTTTTTCTAACGCAGGCAACAATAGCTCCTTCATGCAACCTGGTCTATTAATGTTTTTGCTATAAATAAATTTATTATGGGAAGTAAACTGTTGGGCCTGTTACCACAAAGCACTAAAATAATTTTCCAAAATACGCCTAAAGATCAACAAAAGCAAGTGATATCATTCAGAGTATGAACAAACATGCATAAAAGGACGAAAGCCATCAAGCCTCTCAGATCCTAAACTGGGGGAAAACTATGTGAACAACACCATATGATTTGGGCTTTATGGACAGGGGAGAGGGAAATTCTTCAGGGATGGCAAAATTAAGGAATCATATACCTGAAAAGAGTGTAGAATTTCTTCCTGCTTAAGAAATTAATTCTGTTCCTGTCACTCTTCTCAAGACAGAGAATGGTAATGTATGCCCAAGATGTGAGATCAATGATGCAAATTTCTACAAGCTCTCATACCACTCTGGGCTGAAAAATACACTATGCAGTACTAGAAGACTTGCCAGAGTGTCTCCTTCAGGCATTTCCTAAAGAAGGACTGATGTCATCAGATAGTAATAGCTTCAAAATATTACACATTATTTCTTCTGCACCTTCTGGTTAGTTTACATAAAATTAAGTTTTTCAACAACAATAAAAAAATCACTTATATCAACATAAAACATCCAAGCTGAAACTGCAGACTGTTCCATAGGATGAAGGATTTGCCAGACCAGATCAGTCTCTCAAAACAAGAAATCTTCTGTCTCCTCCTTTTAGATAGATTGTTTTATATTACATGGTTATTTTGGTCTGATGTATACTTGCAAACACTGTAGGAGTACTTTGCCCCAGGGGAATACTCATGAAGATACTATGGATCATACAAGACAATCTTAAGATCAAAATATAAAATAAACAGAATCCATCCTCAGTTATTGACACAAATATGGAGTAAATGAGAGTTTACTCCTAGCTTTTTTCAGGTTTTTATATTTACAAAATATTTTGAAGATTTGGTCCTTGCTTGCGCCTTCAGGTATATGTCACAAATTACTATGTAGTAGCATATTTTAAAATATGCACCGAGATGTTCACTATGAATCAAAGATAAAAATCTGTCCCTTACTGTTCCTGCATTGTTCATTACTGTCTTTGTTGGATTTAATGAAAAAGCCAGTAAATAATGCTGTAACTGCAATTACTTCCTTGTTCAGCTCATCTTTGAAGTTAGAAAAATTAGTTAGAGGGCTTTGTTCTTTATCTTCTACCACAGCTGCTTTTGTTTATGCCTAGTAATGTCACTATGTACTTAAGTGTCTAGTACTTTTGGATCTGACAGAAACGTGGAAGAGGAAAAAAAGCAATGTAATATGCTACTGTTACTTTAACAACTGCACTTAAAATGACTTTTCTTTTAGAAGATATTCACCTTCATATAAAGAGAAGGAAAAATCTCTGACTTTTCATTTGCAAAAACATTTGGAGTGAAAGAAGAAACATTCATAGAAAATGCAGCGTTTCACAAAACACAATGAACACTCACAGGTAGAAAATTACACACAGCCCAGAACACCTTTAAAAGAAACCACAACAGCCTACATAAGGAGTAGATATTCAAGGCTCCAATCATGATCCTGATGACACAGTAACGAACTCCATAGAAATGGAGTTCAAACAGGGTCATTTGGATGATTGGCATCGTATACGCTAGAGTGTAAAACTGGGATTCAGGAGTACCAGGTTGAAATCTCAATATGGCCATTAAGTGCTCATCGGTGTAATATCATTTGGTCTCTGCCCCAGTTACCTACTCTGAATAAAAAAGTGGAAAAAGTATAATTCAGTCTTGTTGGCTGTTAGATTCAATCAGATTAGAGATGAGAGAAAAAACATGACTTCGTAAAGTTGATCACTGACTAGTTACTTTTAAATTATTAGTAGTACATGGGAAGTACATGGGAATAGAAACTGAGGCATGAAATATTACTAAAACCAATTTTTTTTACCTTTAAAATAGTGCAAAACACCACAGTGACAAGACAACCTGATATTTGGGTTAATAATTACAATCTCATTTATCCATATGACAAAGTTTGAGGGCATAGTGCAACTAAACGTCATTGAGGCAGAGTACCAAAGGAACATCCTTTTGAAGATGCATATTGTAGCCCTTCCTATCCACCTCACACAGCTATTTTCTGAAACATTTCCTATGATATACTTGAGGTACATCAGGATACCTAATTCTTAGAGATTGCTACATTTACATATTTATATCAAATATACATAAACACTTATTACCTTGGTTGTATTATTATTATCATAGTATCTGAAACAAAATTAAAAAAAAAAAAACCTTACTATCCAAACAATTTCAGCTACCATTTATCTGTTCTTTTTTTTGCCAACTAACACATCAGACAACCTAAGGAACCTTTCACTTGCCAGTAATACAGTAACTTCTATGCATTATTATATCTACAACATAGCTACTTAGTCTGACAGTTAAAATCTTAATCAGTCTGGCTCTTCAAAACCTAATTTCCCTGCTTGTATTTGGCATAATCAAAGATTCCTCACTGCAATCAAAAAAAATAGTTATTATAAGGGCATTGAACACTATACCTGAAAAGAATTATATTTGTACAAAGTATTACCCACAGGGCTCCACTCAGCTGAGGCTCTACTGAGAATAAAACTGGAAGATCTCAGAGAACCAAGTTGTGAAATGCATGACTGATCATGCAGCATTCTTCCCTGTCCCTTCACAATCCTGCCCAAGTTTCCCCTTTCCACCAGGAGAGGCGAAGCTTTTCATAAGGTAGGAAGTGGAGGGCAATGCTGGCTTTCTGCCACCACGGAATTCGCCTCTTTGAGGCTGAGAAAGGAAAGGGGTCACCTGAGGATGGGACATGCAGAAAAATGCAAAAAATATAGTATGACATAAAATTATTTAATACAGGATTTATAATATACAGTCAAATTATGAATTTTAGTTCCCAGATTTCTTTAAAGGATCAGGGCTAAGAGATAAGAAATAGAACAGTCATTTTGTGAAAAATATTCTCTCACTAGTTACCTGTGCCTTTTGCCCTTTACCAGTTGGCTGTGGGAGTTTATTCTAGTGCATAATGGATGTTTGATTTCTCTGAAGTAATAGTTTTGTCATCAGCAATTCTTACTGTGCACAAATCTAAAGGTCATATTCACAATGTACATTATTTCAAGTTTTAAGGAGACAAATTAGGAGTTAGGTTCCTAAATACCTTTGTAGAACATACATACCCTAATTTCTTAAAATAAACCAAAGACAAATTATTGATAAAGTAACAGCAGTACTAGTAGCTGTAATAATAATAGTATAGTTAATGTGAAAGAACAGTCTAAACATTGTTATCCATCACTTGAGGAAACAAAGTTAAATTAGAAAATATGGTTATTCATTTTGATTTTTTAAATCAAAGCTGCCAGAACATAAAATTTAAATAATTAGAGAAAAGGTGACTCTTATTGTTACATCTATTAATAACCTATTAAGTAGTTTTGCTGTACCTCCACTTCACTGCACAATTAGTCAACATCAGAAATAGAATTCTTTGCCAGTGGATCTTGCATCCTTCTGGTATCTGGGGGTACAATATTAAAGGCTCACTGTTAAAGGGCCATTTAAGCCCATTGTTCATCCAGGCTTTGCAAATGCTCAGTTTGGATGACAAGAACTAACAGGAATCTGGAAATAATGTCCAGAGTCTTCTGGAGGAAGAGCTATGACTTCTGAAATACCTTTCTTGATTTTGGGGCATTCATGCTACCTTATCAAGCCTTCTGTGTTAGATTATCCTTACTCTTCTGATCAGTTTCTTTTCCCTCTTTCTTCTTTTGAAAAAAGAAAAAAATTGTTTGCAGTTTTTCATTTAGTTCCCATATCCAGAGTAACCCTGATACAAGGTAAAGCAAAAAGAGAGAGAAAAAAAAAGTCCGTGTAATATTACACCTTACAAACATATGTAAAATCATCGTATAACAGAGAGGAATAAACATTATTTATTATACCTTTTTGCCTTCATGAAAGAAATTGAATGTATAAAGATAGGCACAGCTCAGAAAAGCAAATCTGTTCTTTCACAAACCCAGCAAGAATGCATCAGATAGAACTAAAATGGTTTTATATTACCATATTTTCCTTTATATAGCCTGCTACTCAGATAACCCACGCCTCTTTTTGAAAATAAATTCTCATACAACCCACACCCTCAGATAACCTACAATTGTCTCCTCCTTTCCCTTCCAAGGCAGCTATGTATCTAGCACTTTCCCCTGGAGGCTTCTTGCTATGGTGGAAAGGAAATAGGGAGAAGAAAAGTAATAGAGGTAAAGAAGATGGCAAGTTTTTAAGGGAAAAAGAATAAATTACAGTGGATCAGAGGCTTAGGAAGGACTGGGAAAGACAGAATTCTGCAAAGAGGTTTTCACAACACTAGCAGCACTTATGTACAACTCTAATTCTGAAAAGGATAAGTGACTGTTCGGCTTTGTTATTTTTTGTTATTATTTTTAACAGGTCATCCATGGTTTATAGCACTTGAAAATATAGAGCTTGTTTTCCAGCTACTTCATCTATCACATTTCAAACTTGATAACCTTTTTCTTGTCTCACTGCATCCTTCATTATGTGCTCCTCATGCCCATGCGATCACTGGGCTGCAAGCAATTTGGGGCAGGGCTAAGTAATCTCTTTTAGGTTATTCCATGCTTGTAAACATATATAATAATAAAATACAAATGCAACAGTGAATCATCAAAACCAATAACCATAATGAAAAATAAAAAAAAAAAATAATAAAAAAGGCCTGCAGCTTCTACCACAGACTCTGAAAAGCAGTGGGCACATCTTGTCTCCAGCCCCAGCTGAGGGTTTTGGCTATGCAGCTGAAATTAACCGCTGCCTATGTACTACCTATGCCTGACATCCACCTAACTTCACAGTCATACCGCTAAAGGAATGAGTGCTATGCAAGAGAAGGACCATTAGCCATATACATGTTTATTTTTTGGACACTAAATTAAATTCTGCACTCTTTTATACCAATTTACCTCAGTTCTAAATCCAGTAAACACAACGAACGGACATCTATAGGAGGACATGGTTTGGTCTCTTTCTTCCTTCCTTTCCAGTTCAACAGGGAGAAAGGAGAAAGTTGCATAGCCTTTCTTTGGTGCAGCAATGGTTTCTGACATGTTTTTAATCTTCTAATTTCATCTCATTTACAGTAGAAATGTCTCCCTCAACCTTTATGCCAATTCAAAAATAATCTCAACTATTTTAACAAATTTATGGCTGAATTGGATCTGTAACATCTACAATATACATACCGGTGTAGAGGACTCTAAGTGGTTCAAATGGTACCAAGATTAGTAGAGTGGTTTCAGTTCCACTCAGAAAAGTGACCATAGCATCAAATAATTCTGTACTTGCAGTCACTCAAGACCTCTCATACATGCTCAATTTACAACTACAATATTATACATCCTGACTACTAACACTTCAGTCTGAATTTCCACATTTGTGCATCATCACAAACAATAAAGCTCCCAGATGCCAAACCAGGTCTCTTGTTCCAGCTGTGCAAATCCATCAGCTACACTTGGGCAAACTGAACTGCCTTTAATGGCAATGTAATGTAAATAATTCTATTGGCAATGAACAAGAAAAACAAAAACAAACTCGGTGTCTCTTAGATGCATTGGCTGTGCGTGGGTTAAACATTTTTCTTACTGACACCAGAAGAGATGACTAAACAAACAGGGAAAAGAAGAAAGATGGCACTTTGACATCTCATCGACACATTATAGAAGAGAACCAAATGAAATTAAACTACACTGGTTTTACTACATAGTGCCAAATTTTATTCCCAATACAAATAGCCAGCATATTAAATGATATGGCATTTCCTCAGTGTGTCTGCTGAAGGATCTCCAGTAAATGATAACACACCTGTATACTTCATGGTACAGGAATGTTTATTTCCAAACTAATTAGAAGCCATGTATTATCCATTTAGTAACTAGCAATATATTTTAATTACTATTTTGTGGTGTTTTATTAAATGGAAAATGTCCCTGTCTCTATACTAATGGAATGGGTTGGGCTGCACATGTATGATACGTTATTCCATTGTAATTTAACATTAACTTAATAAACAGCATTACTACCTCTGCAGTCCTTGGATTTTATTGTTCAGGAATGTGTCTACGTGGATATGAGAATGACAGGAGACTTTCATTTTACTGTGCTGTCTTGGGAATACACCTACAAAAACTGTAGCGATTTTGCTGCCTTGTGATATCAACAGCCCTGAATTAGGCATCTAAAAATTCAAAACGACTCCTTTGTGGAAGGGAATAAATAACCTTTGGGTCCCCTATCCAGAATGAGTACTCTGAATATTGTGGTATACAATAAACTCTGTGTGTGGAGGGGTAGGGGAAATAGGAGAGGGAAGAATAAATACAGTAATAGCAGTAACTCTAACAGATTTTTTCAATACCTAGTAACTTGACTGGTAAATGCCCTGAGGCTGAGAAATTTTAGAAAACTCAGGCTTAACCAGGCACTGATGAAGGAGCCATTTGGAATGTGGGCTTCTTCCAAGGCAATTTTTTATTTATCCCAGTGTCAGCACCTAAGCCTTTCTCGATCTAGCTCTTAGGTCAACACCTACAAAGGAGCTTGGCTACTCCATTGCTCCTTATCACAGCGCCTGAGGGGATTCCACTAACCCAAGGTTAAAATCCCTTGAATACACCTGCACGTATCCTAATGGATATTTCTTCAACTTGCTCTTAAACGACTAAGTTCTGATGGTTCATATATAAAGTAGGAGATGAATTGACAGTGGATTTCATAAAAGGTAGGACAAGGAAGAAAGAACTGTCAAAGACAGCAAGTAGTAAATGCTGAGGACAGGAATGTGTCTTAACACCTTGTCAGTATAGTCAGTACATCCCTCCATTTGCGTTTCCTAGCTATTTATATTTTTCCTAGAGGTAGATAACCAAACCATCAAGACATTTCTTTCCAGAAGTCATTCTTTTCTTTTCAATTAGTGTTACTGTAAAACAAATAATAGAAAAAAGAGCTAGTGTCCACTGTGGCACAAGGCAGGAGAACACAGACCTACACCATCCCTCACTCCTCTGACACATGATGACAGAAGTTTATCGAAGTTATCCCTAAATGCCCATGACAAAAATTCCATCCTAACCTACATCTTACAGAGCTTAATTTTGTACCTGTTATTTCATTTCTATCCACATGACCCTTGGCTTTTCTATATATTCAAGGACTGTTGACAGTTTTTCCCCTGCTCTCCTTTCCTTTAGATTAAAAAAACTAAAGGTTTTCCATCTTTTCTCAAAGTATGAATTTCCTAGAAATTGAGCCAATCTTGTTTCTAACTTCCAGATTTTGCCTAGTCTCTGCACATCTTTTAGGCATTGCTCCAAACAATACACACAGTATCAGCTAAGCCTTTTCTTAGCAGTGCTGAGAAGGGTGAAGGAACTAGTCCTCCTTTTAGAAGCCAATTTGATATTTGTTTTTTGGCAATGGTATGACATTGGTAAGTTAGAGTCAGTTATTCTTACCCTTATCTGATCCCTCAGAGTGTTTTGGAAGAGCTACTGATTAGCCAGTCCTCCTCCATTCTGTAATTGCTACTGTAGAGTACCCCAAAATGTACTACTTTCCTTGTATCCCTGGTAAACTGCATCCTATTTTTTTCTGTGTCACTTACCCAATTTTTAGAAATCACTTTTGAATTTTAACATCATTCTCCAACTTACTTTAGAATGTCTAGGAGACTGATTTCAATTTCATATTTAGTAAGTATTTTCATAAAGGCAGTCCTTATAAAGGCACTGGTTATTACATGAAATAAAATAATGCAGGTGATGGTATATGCAGATGAAATATAATATCACAGGTGATAGGAAGTCCTCTTTCACTTGTGTTTTGAAGGAATTGTGGTAGTATATTTTTGGTTTGCTGTAGTAGTTTGTGTAGAGTCCAATATGATCTTTGGGTGACAAATGAGAGATAGGATCAGTCCAGTTCTAGTCCATGGCCAAAGAGAGATGCTTATGAGCATGCCTTTATTCAGAACTTTCATCGCCTGCAAAATCTAGATACAGAAAACCTTGGTGCCTACTCTCCCTTCTAACCCTGGACCAGAGAATCTACTTTTTCTCCTGCTTAAGCACTTCTTGCACTTCGGTGTCCATGTCTTGCAGTTATAGTACTTGCTGCAGATGTCAATTATCTTAAGGAAAAAAAAAAAAAAAACCAAGAAAAGGTATCTGGTTTAATTTTGAACAGATAGTTAATTTATTTGACCAGATATGCTGTGTGCCATTAATTACATCACAGTTCTGTGTATATCCATGTTATTAAATATTCATTACTTCTAACAATTTACAGCGTGCTAAGCATCATGTTTCAGTATAACTCATCAACTCAGCACTAAGCATTTGCTTACTTTAAGGCAGAAACACAGTTTATACAAATAGATACAATCATGAGAATTCATTAATAGAATAGGGAGTTTCTGAACCATATGAAAATAAATAATAGTTGCTTTGTGAAGGTAGCAACTGATTCGGATGCATTCATGACTGTAAGGCTGTATACCACGTTGAAATTCCACTGATTTTTAAATAATAGGGTCAAATTATTTCCTGACTCCAATAAAGTCCACTGTATACATCTGACTATAGCAGAATTTGACTCTATTTGATGAAAAAATTTATATAAACAGAGATTCTTTATTGTTAGCCTGGTATCATCATGGTAAATTCCTCACTGGTGCCCTTTATAGCCAGAAGAAATTAACACTGTTAAGCAGTAATGCAGGTATTGATATGCCCAATACACAATATAAACAAACACCAGTTTGAACAAAGTGCAGTGTGATAGTCTGCCATAGCTGGAAGTTTCTCTTTGCTGACAAGTTCTTAAAATAAACATTAGAAAAGAAGCAGGTTTTTACTGTGACTGATAATGTATTTTTTCCTGGATGCACTGCTAAACATAGTCATTGGAGTTAATAGGTAACTCATACCCATCCCCTCTAGTGCTAATTATCAATGGAGGAAAGAAAATAACTAATTTAGGCTAGTGTATTTGTCTTACTAACCATTACTAGTAAAACAAAGATACCTAATTCAAAGAATTTTATGAAATATCTCATGCCACGCTCACCTCCATGTTTTCTAAATACAATGGCAGAGAAATGTAGTATATATAAATATGAACACATAAATCATAATATTTTAATGATAAATATTGATTACATGATTCTACACAATGGCAGTCACAGTGCCTTAGAGGTAGGGTAACAAAATGTTGCAAATAAATAACTGAATTAGTTGCAATAGGATTGATTTTAAGGTGAGACCTGGATATGAGATATTAATTAAGATAAAACCCCAAGTACCAGCTGAGATTCTTGTTTTGCCCACAGGAACAAAATGTAAGCAATCCAAAGCCTTGGTCTATAACCTCTGCATACACGTTCCACAGTACTTACGCCCTCACCTAAGTCTGAGCAGAGCAGCTATGAATACCCTAGCAATTCTGCAATTATTTTAAAGGAGAAAACCCTCGATAAATTTGATGCTTTCAGGAAGACACTTAACCACATGCTAATTCAGTTATTTCACTTATGACAAAGGTAAATCCTTCCCAGCTCAGTATCTCTGCATCATCTTGCAGTGAAGCTGGTAAGGCTAAATATCAAACAGGAATAAGACAGTGTTCTAGAACCAGCATTAATTTATTCAGAGCTAATTTGATAGTTTATATTATCCTGATGGAGTTCGATGAAGCAGGGAAGGTTTAGCTGTCCCACACCAAGAATTTCTTATACTCAGTGTCTCAAGAAATCTATAGAAAAGCAGGCTTTAGCCTGCTTCACAGGAAAAGGTAGTTTTAAGGAGGTAAAAAGGAAAAGGGGAGGAGGAATCCATTTCTCTAATAAGATTAATTATTATTCCAAATATTAGGATCCAGGAAAAAAAAACCCTCATAATGACCTCAGATATGACATCTTAGATTTTTGAAGTGTCTTATTTTATAGATAGCTTACCTGATTCAATTCAACTTCAGTTCAGCTTTGTGGGTTTCTCTTTCCACTAGAAACATAGGGCCTAGGAAGAAAAACAGTCTTTTGGATCATCAAATTTAGTTATTTGCTGTCGCTATCAAATATATTATGTAAGAAATTTACATATGTCCCTCTGGAAATCAGTTTGATTTTGTTATCTCGTTGCCCTAGCTAGAAGTAATCTCGCTTGTCTTTTAGTTGGAATCTCCCTTCTTCTTTCCAGATTATATTTTTTATGGGCATTTTATACCCCATATCTTTTTGTGACAGGATTATTCTTTAACTTAAATAACTCTTCTCCCTTCTTGGTTTAACTGGTGCAAAATATTTATAGATAACAGCCTGTATTTTTTCAACCTCCTTATTATTAGGTTGAATGTCTTTTAGTTTACATACAGTGTATTTTTCCTGACAATGCTAGTAATAGCCTTATCTTCACTTTTTCAGTTTGAATTCCTTTTTCCTGAACATGGATAATCATAGGTTTAAGCACTATTCCAGATGAGGTTTGTACTCAAGCTTTGCAGTACGGTGTTAACATTTCTCCACCTCAGGTGGATAAATCGTCATTCACAGATTTTAAATTAATATGTCTTTTTTGCAACTACCTTATGATTAGTTCATACCCAGAACATACAGAAAACTAAGTTTAATTCTGTGTTGCTGAAGGTCATCTCATTTTGACTATTCAAAACCCCCTGTCTCTTTCTGTATAATCTTCTTTGAGACTGACAGTGTTCTGTAACATTTTGCTGTCTGAAGATTTGATTAGTATAATCTCATTTTTTTGCCTCTGTCACATACGAAAATATTAAATAAATTCAGTCCCAAGACCCATCCTTGTTTCTGCCAGAAAAATCCCCTCTTTTCAATAGTTGTCCATTTAGGGCAACTTCTGTCAGTCTTTCCTATAACCTGATCCTTAGCTATTTTACATTTCTTGTTCATCTTCCCCAGCTTTACTGTTGTTTTCCCATGTAGTTCTGTATTACTTTTTTGTCTTCTGGAAGCTCCAAAGGACATACTACTTTCCTGTCCATAAAATTTCACTTATTTTATCATAAAGGTTATACTGGGACAATCTGTCTTTGATGAACCAGTGTTCTATTTTATTCTGTTCTAATTTCTATTTAAACACTAGTTTAATTCATTATTTCCTTAAAATTTTGTAAAACCACAGTTTCTGATGATAATAAACTCAAAACCAGTATTGCAAAGGTCTCCTCCAACCTAAACATAACCTGAGCAAGAACCCAGAAGAATATCTGTCTCCTTATAAACCTTGCCCTAAATTTTTCCAGCGTAACAAAATTGATCTTATCAATTTCATGAATTCCCTCTTTTAGCAGGAGAAGCCATGTTATTGATGTACAATGTCACCATGACACTTCTTACTTGTATCTTTTCTGAGCAGTCTGTCCTTCTATATCCTTGTACCAGCTATGTCTGCTAAGCCACTGTTTCCATAACTTGTATTAAACTGTTTCAGAACCTAACAGCTGTTCTCCTTCGTCCACAGGGCTGCTTCTTCTTCCTTTTTTTTTAACAGCAATGTGCAAGCATCTATTGTTTTTCTCTACTCAGCTTCCTACCTGTATTAGGCACAAGCCTTTCATTTGATTCTATCTCCTATTTCCTACTGCTCTCTTCAGTATTACTGCTTATTTTCTGTTGGCTGTCTCCCACCTCACACTTCAGCCATCAAGAAGCAAGGCTTGTGAGTTTTACAACCAACTAGATAGACCAAAATTTTGTTTTTACCTGTAGCACTTAATCTGTTGACGTACGAAAGATTAGTTTGGCAGAAATAAAGGGCATAACTTAGAAGTAAATTTAGATTAACACATATTCATTTCTCACTGCAGTCTTCATCTTAGTTATAAAACAATGGGGTTCTGCAAACTACTGTATCCAATACATGTAATACTTTATACAGCACCAGATGAGTATTTTTGGCAGACTTAGTACCTTCTCTGTCCTAAGGTTCCCACTCAGGCTTAGAATTTATCAATATTTTCTTTTCCTCCTCCAAGAAATTCCTGGCAGAAACAAACACTAGACTTGTTGCTATGACTCAGTGCTGATCCATAACTCTGAAAGACTTCCCATGACAGTTTTCCAATGAAAATATTTCAAAGCATGGTTCTGTTGCTCATCAAGTATGGTCAGAAATGATAGCAAAAGGAATGTTATTCACTTTGTAAGGAAAAAACATTTTAATATGTTTACTACTTACTATACTCGAGTGATATGAAATCTTGATCAGAGAGAATATTCTAATTAAAAGGAAAACCTAATCTTTTTCTGTTCTCAAACTTAGTAATCCTGATTTTTATCGAAACTATGTCCACATATAGAATGTTATTCAAAAGTTCTTTCTATTATTCTCATCTTCGTTTGTTTGAACTGTATAATAGAGTTTGGAGAGAGAACTGTCTCAATTACCTTAACTTTTATTTCACAGAAGTACTTCGATTTTCATCAGTAGATGAAATCTATTTTCTTTTTATTATTAAAATTTTAAAATTGATAAGCAAGTCTGTCCATAGTCAAGCTTTCTAATCTACAGCAACAATCACAATCATTAGTATCTAGCACTTCATAAATATTCCTTTTAAGATAATGTTTGATTACCGTATAGTCTTGTTGGAAACAATCGGGACACTACTGCTTCAAAAGCAGCTAAATGCATTACAATAAATTTGCTTTCTCTGAGATGCTGAACTGGAAACCTATGAGATGCTGAATAAGAAAACTGATACCATTGCTTATCTGTCCAAAAGCTAGTGGTGTTAGGAAGCCCAGTAATTGAAAAATGGATAGCACTGATATTTGAACCTTTTTATATAACCTTTGAAGTGTAAGCCTTTTGGGGAATAAATTGCTTTTTGTAACAAGAACAATGTCAGATCCCATATTTTGAAACCATGCACTTAATTCATTTTCAGACAGAGAAACTCATGTTGTCTTGTTGGGAAAAACATTGCAAAATAGATTAAGCTTCACCCTGGAGAGATGATAACCTAATATAAATAACTGCAGGCTGATCTTTATTAGTTACTGAACAAATATTGCCAGATAGGACAGGCGACCTTCAATGATGATTGATCTAGGATAAGTCATCAACAGCCTTTTCTCCAGAGAGTAACTTTGGGGCATTTTGGAATTGTACTGCTCTTCTTATTTCAGGGTAGGCACTAAAACTAACACTGAGTAAGAATAAGTACATCTTCTTTAATAGTAAGGTCTAAAGCTAATACAGTGGCAGAGTAATGACAACTTACTCCAAGATGGGCAACTGCTAAGTATCTGCTAGAACTGATCAAACAGGATTGGGCCTTAGTTGAAGGCGTGAATCAGCCACAAATGCTCACGTTCACAGGAGACAGACTACACCATCTTCTTTAAAACCACTCTGGGGATGAATGATTTTTTAAAAACTGACACTACATGAATGAAATATCTCATTTTCTAGATGTCCACATCTCTCAGTGCACTGGAACTGGCACCACATGAATAGAAATACTATTAATTCATTCTGTATAACTGTTCTTTCTTCAGATTCTCTCTAGGGTTGGAAGTCAAACTTCCTGGGTTTGGAAGTCAAGCCTCAGATATAATTGTACCCATATTGATTTAAAAAGCTATTGTGTTCCAATGAGGATCGGTAAGAAGTCCCATTTACAACCAGTCCTTAATTACATTTTCTTCATTAGGCATATTAATTGACAAATATTGATACTGTGAAGGGGGAAAAACAACACTACTTGAGAACTCATGCTAAAAAGCTGCATGGATTGTATGTGGAGACGAATGAAAAAAATGAGAATAGTAAATATCTATCAGCGATGCTGTGAGGCACATAGCACATCCTAATATTCAAACTTTCAAAGCAAAACAAAAAATCTTGAGTATTAGCTAACAAAGATACAGACATAAAATACAAAGTTATTGGTTTTATTCCAGACAAGTACTTTCAATATTTGCACATACAAACTGTGCACAACTTATTCGTGTAAAAGACATTTTGAAACCTCATGATCCCCAGTGAGTTTATGCATTACCGGCCAACCTTCAGTAGACTCCAGTTTTCTATATACTGAGGATTAAGTTAAAGGCAGGGAGTTATATTCTTAGGCACCATTGCTTATGCGAGTGAGATTTGATAGTTGGAAAAAGCTCTTTATTAGAATTGTTGGTTTGTATTATAAAGTGCCTCTGTAAAAAACTAACACATCCCAGCATTGTTGAACTACTCCTTACTTGTATAGCACTTTGAATGTTCACATTTTTGTGCAGCTGGAGAGCAGCAGAAAACAAATAATTTGCTTTTCTGAAAGTATTAAGCTACTGATTTGGCAGCTTTTATGCAATTTTCTCTCCTGATTTGAATGCTTTGGTTTTGTTTCAGCATGTAAAGAGCAAGTTTGGCTTCTTCTGAAATCACCATTGGCCCACTTACTTCTTTTCATCAGTTGTCCTCTTAATATTTTTCTACCTTTTTCAGGTGAAAACACTTTTTGTATAATTTTTTTCCTTGTGAAATAAAATTACCATTTGTTTCTTCTTATGTAGATTTTAAATGCCACAAAGCTCAAAACAATCTATTGCATTTTATATGTCATTAAAAATGTTCAGGGCCTTGGATGATATTTCACACATAAGTTATACATTCATATATGCAGTTTGGACAGATAAGTATTAAATTAGCTTGCAAAGTAGTATCTACTTGCCACACAGCCCATGTGTTTAATGTTTTTAATCTCTGATTCACAAAACTGGGCAAAGCTTAAGTTGTCTCTGTTTTAAAGATGTGACTCTAAGTGTTTCTCCATACTCTGATATGAAATATAGTGTGCAACCCTTTAATAATGTTTATCTCTTATGTAATGAGTAAAATATCAACAGAAGATTCAACACTAGAAGAAAAGATGGTGGTCATACAGGAAAATATTTTCAGCAGTAGAAGTTATTACTTTCAATTAAAAAAAAATCTGTGAATTAGGAATTCTAAACTAAATAGCTCAATAATACTCCTTCCAGTGCTAAATCCATGGCTGGTGTTATTCCTTCAAATAATTTATAGACTTCTATATGACAACTATGACAAAAACGAGTTAAAGATGCAGGGTTTTTTTTTCCACATCTTTCTGTATGTGTTCAGCAAGGGAACTTTAAAATCTTGAAATGCTTACTTAATTGCTCCTCAGTCCACTATTTTGTCAATCTTCTATTATGAATATCCAGCCCATTGATTCTAATTAATATCCTTTTTCCTTTTGCGTTTGCTGCTGTATATTGCATGTTCTCTTTCACGTACTAGTACCATTAACATTATTCTATATTCTCTTGGTGTTTTAGACATGTGTGTGCCATATGAATCCCTTATGATATTTGCTTGCTTCTTCAAGAACTGTTATTGTGAAGTTAGTGAAAAAGGTCAGGGTGATTATTTAGTGGGAAAAATCAAATCTGCTGGAACTTTATTGCTTTCCTCTAGGAAATCTGACGTATTTATGACATAAAACATTTTAGGGCACCTGATAGGACTTACTTCTTTTTTTACGATACTTCTGCCTTTGTGTAAAATTGTGCTATAAATGATATTGACAGTGTCATACAGTAGTACTGTACTGTTTTTAAGTTGCGTTATTTCAGCAATTTATAGTCAAACAAAACAAAGTTGTGACTGTCTGCCCTACTTGCAAAGTTGCAGACTTGTCTTAAATTTCTCAACGGATGTTAGAGAAACTCTTAGTAGAGAAAAGGGAAGGTGCATTTTTGCTTCTGGTCTGAATCCTAAGCTCTTAAAGTATATGTAATATAGACAGGCACATAACTGGGGATAAACTTACCATTGAGACTTTTTCTTAATAGACTTCATCTCTACTTTTGTAGAGGAGCTCTAGATGCACTCACGAGGGGTGAGCACACAAACATATCAAAGATAAGTTTAAATCCTTTTCACTTATCAAACATAAGGAAACCTAATTTGCACCAGCTCTCAGCTCCTGAACCATCTCCCATTTTGGATTACAGACTGAAGACCTGATACCAAGACTCTTTCATAGTCAGAGGAAAATCTCAGAATCTCACAGAACCGAAATGCCAATACTGACAAGCTGAATAGTGCCAGCATCACAGTGCCAGCATACCCTTACTGGCTGAAGGAATCAGTGCCAATAGCACTTGTGGACTTAGAAAAGGAAACCATCTTGCCTTTCCTTAAGGACTTGTGCTCCTAAAAGGACGGAGCTTCTTCAGAAGCAGTGACGTTTATAGCCTCATTGGTGTGATAGGATCCTGTCCTAACTTAGCTGGAAGGCTTCTTTGAAGCTTTATCTTTACTCCACAAAAGGAAATCCAAGAAAATAACACATTCTTCATAAACACTACTCTACATAGCATTTTGGTAGAGGCAAACTATCCTGAACCTCTTAGGTTTTTAAGGAGTCCAGTAGCTGGTTCCCCTTTTTCTTAAGGGCAGGATCTTAAAAATGTTCCACAATGACTCCTGATTCTTTGATTCACAGATACTAAGATATGCCTCCTCCTTTTTTCCATTTGCACATTGAATGACTCACCTTATTTAACTTCTCCATGGCTGAGAAAGCATGGCAGAATTGCTATTTTTACTACTCCATTAAACTATCTCTGACTACATGTAGCACCCTATAATGGGAGCTCTTTTACCCAACAGCCAGTACTCGCGAGGTGCAATGGCAGGGAAGCATGTTGACCACCCTGTTCCCAAAGAGTTGCCTGCCAAGTGGAACAAACTCAACATGCTTCTCAGAAAGAGAGATGGGAGCGTCTGAGCTGCCCACCCCCTAAGGGATACAAGCTAAAAAGTAGAGACCAGTTCTCTGACCCCTACAGAAACAATCAGGTACCAGCTTCTTGGAAGTTACTGGAAAAGAGAGATTGTGGTGCCTTTGGAGGCAGCAATGAGATAAAAGGGTGCTTTATGGTCATGTTGGTGTGAATTAGCCTCAGAGTCTTTTCTCAATCTGGATATATTTTTTTACCACTAATACTGAAATTGAAGAAGATCCTTTTCTCTGCATCCCTCAAAGCCAGCCAAGTCAGCATTTTCCTTTGACATTTGCACGTGACAAACCCTTTGATTCTACAGTCCCCGTTCTATAACCCCCATAACAGATCCTCAAGCAATCTAGCCAGACGTTTGGGGAGTTCTCCTGTGCTCTTGTGCTACTTAATTGTACACGCTTTGAGGACTTCCTTAGGTTACAGCTCATCATGTTGCTTAATGCAACAACTGTACCTCTAGATCTGAAGCCCCCCTGTCAGATTTTATAAAAGTAGTAGTAATACTGCACTGGATTATATATACCTTAGTTGTCTAAACCATCTAAAATTCCTTGTGCCTAATACTATTATAAGTGGAATCCAGGAATAAACAACTGAGTCACTGATATTTTACCATTGTGTCATTGGGTCTGTTTTATCGAGTGCTAGAGAAGGCCGTGGTTTCAGGAACAGTGAGAAAACTGTGCAACTGGTAGGTAGAAGATCTATTTTCAGTAGCTTGTGAGAAAGGGCAGAATTTGGCCAGACAATTGGTAAGTAGCAATGAGTTAGGTGCAGAGAAGATAGTGTGCTGAGTTCTCTCTTTAGCCATTTTCAAAATAGTACAGTTGAATATTGGATTATGAAAATTACCAAGCACTCTAAAATTGTGAGAGAATTGAGCATCAGCATCTCAAAGAAGGACCTCAGAACTGGAAGGGACTAAGCCCTGCAAGTTAGCTGTGCCATGCTACAATGCAAAGGGCTATGGCTTTGCACGTAGGCTTCTAACCTGAATTTAAAGGGTTTTTGTGTAAAATTGTTAGTTTCATAATTCTGTTTTTTTAACATGGAAGAGACTGAGCTATTTAATATTAAAAAGTAGTTTCTCTGCATGCTAAGCTTAATTGACTCAGTACTCATTATTATAACTGGATTATCATTGGCTCAATGTTAATTTTTGAAGGGGTAGCTTTATAAATGCTTGATCATCTTTTCAAGCCATTAAACACTCTGGGCATCAGCCTCTTAACAGTAATTCTGACATGTTTATCTCAGCTGGGTTTGCAATTCTTCCTTGTTCAGGGCTTGTGATCTGTATATACAGTAGATTTGAAAAAAAAATGATATAGCATTCATTTGAAAATTGAGGGGGGGGGGAGGAGGGGCAGCAGAAAGAGAGGGAAAGAGAGAGAAAGACTTTTCTATCACAAGACAATCCTCAGTGACTGACAAATAAAATATTCTCCTTAAAAAGCAATTATGCTTTTGTCCATTAAGTCTGGACACCTGGAGTAAATATTTGTTTCAGATTTGCAGGCACGCTATTACATTTATTTTTAAAGATTAGATAAGACTGTTCCTGTTGGTTACCCCTAGTATAATTATTCTCAATTTACTCTCTACCCTTCTTTAAAGATCAAGTATCTTCCACAGCCCATATCATGAAAAACTCTAATAAATATGAGCAATCTTTGTACTGCATCTTTAAATCAACAGGCAGAACACAGTATCAGGTTTATAATTTCCCACCAAATCGCTTTAAAATTCTGTAAAAATAATTACATATGAATGTTTCCAGAAGACTTAATAAGAAACCTATTTAATTGTGCTGAACTCCTTTTGTTTTCATTTTATACAATTCCATATGCTTTTTCTCCACAAATGGATAAACAACAATTAAGGTTAGATCATTTATGTCTAAAAATATCAGGATAAATTCTTTCTGAGCTCCCCCCCACCCCGCTCCTGCATTATACAAGCCCCCCAAAAGAATAGCTGGCATGATCAGATCTTATGCCCCTACCAATGGGGAAAAAAAGGAAGAAATATTTTTTAAAGCAGCAGGAAGTATTTGTTCTAGAACCTGCCTTGCTCTCCCCGGAGGAAAAAGTTCAACTTTTCTTTTTGACTGTTTTGTTTCCCCTCTCCTTTCCTTTATGGTGCCCTAGACAGTACCCGCACATCGCCCGCAGTTCTGGAATGCCAGTCTGGCACTCCAGCACAAAGCAGAGCCAGCAGTGGTATAATCTACTAATGGCTTCTTTTCATTTCAGCCCTCCCTGAGAGACTCAGTGGCAGATTGTAGACTCAATTACTCTCATGTCAGGTGATTATCCTAGGTCTTAATGTAATCTTCCATTCACACATACCATATTTCAATTACGGCAGCTATGAAACAAGCTGTGTATTCAAATCACCAATCACCTTATCACTGCTGAACAATGTCAACTGTAAAAAACGCCAGCTGAAGGCAATTACACATGTGTTGAGAACCGATTATGATTACTCTCTGTGGTATTTGTGATGAGCTGGGGAATGTTCTGAAAATTTAATTTAATGACAATATGCTTGCTGTACAATCCATAATACCTCCTGAATCCAGCATGGGGCTATTAAAACTGATAGGAGCGTATTATCACCGAACTGAAAAGCTGGGTTGGGATGGTTGCTGGATGTCTCTACAGGGAATGATAGGTAATTTCTCCACATATTTCTAACGGCTGAGGCAGACAGCTTCGAATTCCAGCTGCACTCTGAAGGTGGTCCCTTCCCCTCCCTCCCTCCCTCTTCCTCGGAGCTGAGTTAAGGTGTTTTACCGCAGCCACTGCGCGCCGATCTGGGGCCGGGGGCGAGGGGCAGCGGCAGGGCTGCTCCGCCAGCGGCTCCGGGGCAGCGCCATTGCGGCCGTTAGGGCCTTCCTTCCCTGAGCTCGCTCAGAACTTCTCCCCTCTCGGGTTCGACCACCCGCTCCTCCCCGGGCACTTCGCAGCGCCGAGGAGGCTCAAGCAGAGGAGGGGCGCCTCGTTCCTAGCGGGACGGGGACCAAGGGCCACCGAGGCGCCGCCGCGCCGGCCGCCACCGCCCTCACCTCAGCACCGCGGGGCTGTGGCCGTTGCTAGGCAACGGCGGCGGCAGCGCGGCCTCGGGCGCGCAGCTACGCCCGGTACCTCATAAATATTAACACAGGCGAAACGCGCACCATGCCGCAGCTGCCCGGCCTTCCTTCCAACAGGTAGGCAGAGGTGCGTGTTTGCGGGTGTGCGTGCGCGCAAAGCTAATGCCATTTATCGATCTCCGTTGGTGGGACTTTTAGATGCGACTTGCAGTTCCTGTTAGAAAGCCGACGAGTCGCCGCTGCCTGGACAAAACACAAAGGTATCCTGCTCCTGTGAGGCTATGGCAGACAGCGCTGTGCCAAGGGATGCCTCTGTGAACACCTTGGCTTCAGATCGAGCCCCACTTCGAGGGCTGCTCCGGCACTGTCCAAACCTTGAAACACAACAAATCATCTGCCCTGCTAAACCAAAACCCCCCTTCACTTGAAACGTGCCAGGCCGTTCACCTACATGGTTTTTATACAAATACAAATAGTTTTTTTAACAAGCATCTGTTGAAGAGATTGGTTTATCTGCAGTCACATTTCATATGTGGAGCATTTATTCTGCCAGCAGGTCTGCTCTCTCAACAGGTATCCGCTCTTCTGGTAACTTGCCCTTTATTGCATGCAGGAAGCTTATTGTGGATTTCTTACTCTAGAAGGTGTTAAGGGGAGCTCTCGGCCACAGGCATGCTTCTGGAGCCTGGAAACTGAATAGTTCCCAGATAGCCCCAAACCGGTCATGGAAATGAAGGCTGTCTACTGTTTCATTTTTTTAAGTTGCTATTCCACACAGCACCAAATGTCCCATCCCCTATCTCAACTCCCTCTTTCACTGAAGTCGACTGTGCAGGCACTACAACAGAAACATCTGACCTGACATGTAGAGCTGAGAAGATACTGCTACCCACAAACTGCAGAATCGCTCTTGTTTTGGGTGCACTTATCTACGTGTCTGAATATCACAGGCACATGAAACATGAGACCAGAAAATAAATAAATGATGTTGATAAAAATGAGTTAACTTAGAAAAGCTAGAGCAGCTAGAAACATTCAAACAACACACCTAAATTTTTTGTATCAATTATAAAAACAGCTTCTATCGACAAAGAGGTTTTAACAGTATCATTTACATTTTTAAAAAACAAAAAAAGAAGTAAAGTACAAATAGGACTGATGCAGGAAAGAGTAACTCACAGGAGAATAATATGCTAGCAGAATATGGCAAGGTTCAGGAAACTTAACTCAGACCAGCTTCTGGATACATGAAGGGAAATTGTTTATTAGAGGCTACATCAATTTTCTCGATTTGCAGTATTTACATGATGTTCATGTAACACAATATAGTGATTAGTATTATTATAGCAACAGTAATAATAGCAATGACAATATTAACCACAATGATAGTAATAACAAAGAAAATGGCAAAACCAAAACAGAAACAAGTAGAGCTAATTAATAAGGAACCTGCAGTCTCAGAACAGCTGTTTCTCAAAAGGAATAAGATGGTGTATCTTGATTTTGGATTAGTGAACATCTAAGAAATCACTGACCTTTGAGCAGTCTGAATCTAAATTCCAACTAGAAACAAAGGGTGCAGCGCACCTCTGCTCTTTGCTGTGGCCATACAGAATTCAGAACACCACGAATGTCTGGCACTTACAGGAAAAGCTTTCTCTTTATGTGTAGTAGAAAGGCAGCATGCATGCTGATTTTTGATATTACCCTTCATATCTCAAAGTCAAGAGAAGCCCAAGCATTAAAGAAAAAAAGAATCACAAGCCTCCTGTTAATTGTAAAAGTTGATACTGTTACTGGCATGTTTTTTTGTGTGTGTGTGAAGGGAGCAGTGGTCTATAAATTAAGGGAGCTACAGCACTATTAGGAAAAGAAAACTTTTGTATCACTGCCTGACTTGCACTTCATATAGGCGGCAGCACTCCAATTGTATTATGCTTAAATTCAAGATTTTTTCTTAATCTGGTTGTAGTTTTTTGGGTTTTTTTTCAAGAAAGCTGTTGAAACTCCTTAAAGAAATGCCCACATCCAACCCACCTACTCTATGTGTACACCTATTTACTGTGAGCACAAGTTGCTAACAATAGAATCACACTAAGAATAAAAAAAATTACCATCCTGGCCAAAGTCTGTCATTCAGGGCAACTGAAATTTCCGCTCAAGTCAAAGGAAGCATCAGCTGAGCAAGATGCCATGACAGAGTTCACTGATGTTAACATCAGTTTCATGATTCAATAAGTAAATCCTTATTATTTAGAAAGCCTTTTTATTTTTTCTGATCTTTCTAAACATATTTTTTAAAATACTTTGAGGGTTTACAAATAAAATGTTACTAGCTATATACCCAACACAATGAGGGGCTTTATTGATTTTCCAGCAAAATGAAGCTACTGTACTTATTTTAAAGATCAATTTTATCACCTGGATTCAGGCATGCTGGACTTCAATGAAAGAAAGAGGACAATCCTTCATAACCTCCTCCATGACCCTCAACAGCCAGAAAATCAAAAGGCCAACCTATTTTGTTAGCTGAATTACATTTTTCTTTCCCTCTTTGGTCCTTCCTAACATACAATTCTCTGGGAAAAAAAAAAAAAAAAAGGTAAGCTATCTGATTACAAACTGTGTTACTTTTATTGCCCAAGGCAGTTGTTAATTTTTGCCATAGGTCAGACAGGATAAAGCCCTAAAGAACCAGCAGCTTCTTAATTGCATGGTGCACTAGTAGCTGTTGCCACATCTCAGAGGAGTTATTGCACCTTGCAGATAATGCCCTTTTCCCCTGGAAGCCATCAAATAGATTTCCCCCTACATCGATGTATTAATTAGACTACAAGACTGTTTCAAAAATTATAGCTTAAGCTGCTCTTCAAATATGTCAGTGGTTATTAGAAAGATTGTCTGTTTTTTAAATTGAGAAAGAGGAAGAACTAACCTTGAAGGTTCTGTTTTCTTTTTTCTTTCTTTCCTTTCTTTCTTTCTTTCTTTTTTCTTTTTTTTTTTAGTAAAAGATTGGGGGGGGGGGAGGGGGAGAGAAGCCCAACCTGTAAACCTTGTCACATTAAAAGAATATATAAGTTTTGATAGAATTCCAGGTTAAGTTTGTCAATTCTGGTGTTGTAAAAAGTGAATGAATTGGCACGACCTGTAGAAATCTCAGGAAACGTTTGAAATTTCTTCAGCTGGCTATATATCAAGCATACAGTGAAAAAAAGGAAATAGAAGGAAAGTAGAAAAGAAGGGCAAAAGGCGAAATGGTTTGTGTCCATTTAAAAAAAATCAATAATAGCATAAAATTGATTTAGTGCTTGTCATAAAACATAAGTAAGTGCTGGAAAATAGAGAAAATTGAGTCTCAATTTAATCTGCACAAAAGCCACACTGTACTGATGAAGTGATCTGAGGAGAGAGCTACATAAAACCTAAAGACAGATACTTAATTGTCATATTAAAGACTCTCTTTTCTGCCTGCTGGAGTCGAGGGGTAGGACCCATTAATCATGTGGATAAGGGGCATTGAAATCAAATCTCAATTAAAATCTGTTCAATAATGTCTCTAATATGTTTTTCAAGCATTAATTTTTTCCCATTGATTCTACACCCCATAAATCAGATATGTTGCAGTGCATGTAATAGTTTATGGAGGAGAGGATTATGGTTTTATGAAGTTAATGCAGCAGAACCATTTAATTTACGCAGGCTAAAGTTTTATGTCTGTTGCTCATTTCTATTATTTTCTTCGGGTAAAAACTCTTTGGGATTTAAACCTCAAACATTTTTTTTTATTTCTGCATGTGTGTGTGTGTGTGTGTGTGTGTGTGTGTGTGTGGACATAAAATAAATATATCAATATATACCTGTGCCTTGGCTTACAGGGCCCTATTTGCAAAGCTGATTGTTGAAGAGCATGCACTTTTATTTTTAAAAAAGACTGGTTTTGGAGGGTGTAGATAATGATCTTCCTGGAAAAAAACAATCTGTTGTACCATTGTACTATGCAGTGTCTGGTGATAACACAGACAACAGCGTGCATATCAGAGACTCAACTTTTTGATTTTAAATGAGTCAAAGATGCTTTCAAGCTGTGATAGTGACAATTTTTGTATGAAATGTAAAATTAGTTTCTGACCATTTTAGCACAGAAAAGATCTTACAGTCTTTTAATACTTGGAGATGCATTAACCCTTGCTAAATTCTCATTTCAGCAACCTCACCTATTTTCTAAATATTCTTACCCTGTTTCCTGACAGGTTAAATTGGCTACATCCTTCTTCACTTTCTCTCATAAGGTATTGTACAGATGCTGGTGTATGCTGCTGGAAAACTGACACCGTCTGCCTAAGAGACAGCTGCATTTTACTGGCAAGTGAATATTATTTCATGCCTAAATCTACTCTTACTGAAACAAAAATTATAACTCATTTTAATTGCAGTGATGCTGCATTTCAACCACAGTTTCTAAACACTTTTTGAGACTGCTAGAGATGCAAGCAGTCCAATAAACTTCCATCTTAAAGAAATGTGAGGTATAACTTCTCATTATCTTCTTAATTACTCTTGGCGAGTAGTTTATTCCAGCTAACTGAAGCTGGCTGAAAGGTGCACAAGAGCTAAGACAGCTAAATTCCTGACATCTGGAGGCTGGATTTCCTGAGTGTGTCCTGAACCAGTGGAGGCTGGGACCCTCAGCGAGGGGTGTCACTAGGGAGTATCCTTTGGCCTTACCAGGTCTTTGCATGTTTGTCTTAGCAGGGACAGTGAGAGGGGCTGTTACCTGTGTGTGTTCCTCATGAACACAGTCCCTCTGGCTGAACAGCTAGGTTCAAAACTTGTAATAGCAAATGTGGTTCACAGTGTTTATGAGATGAATGGTCATATTTAGTACATTTATAACTTCCTCAATTTCACCTTTTCCCTTTTAAATATACCTTTGACTGCAAAGACTGGGCTAGTTCTGATTGTGTTGTATGTTTAATTCCACTCCTCACAAGCACCACTTGTGAACTGTCATGCAGTGCCTCTAAATCAGTGGCAAAAATCCTGTTAGCTTCCGTGAGTTTAGGCTCAAGACCATCAATTCAGAATAGTTAACCTGTTTGACCAAGATTTGGTGCAAGGTGCAATCCAGGATAAGACAAAAGTGGCATTAAACTATGTTTGTGCCTCCAAAATTCTGAGCCCAGGCCTCTGAATCAGAAAGACACCACAAAGACAGCTTTTTACTATCAAGTTACTCATATGGTCCAAAATAGTCATGGAGTTGCTTTCCAGCAACATTACTCTCTCCATGCCTCTTTCTGTTCTTAAACCGTTCCTGCACCAAGGTCTGTGAGGAGACACAATGCTATATGAAGCCTGTCTGCTTTCTATGCTTCTGGATCTCTCTCCATATATAATAGCTAATAACCCCAGAGTCTGTATATGGTTAATAACCCAGGAGCCATAGTTAAGACAGTATTTGAGGCAATGGGAAATACATATTTTTATAAAAATGAAATTCTATTATAATCATTAAACTATTGTTTGCGTCTTCTCTATCCATGGTGTGGTTACTTTAACAAAGGAAACACACTAGTGCTGAAAGGCCAAGACAAAAATAATGCGACAGAAGTTAAATTGTGAACATGCTACTCTACTCTATCCTAATGATACATTTATCTTACTTAAGGATAGGAAAAAGTCACTCCTAGCTTATACTGTAGTCAGACACACTGTTTTACTACAAAAGACCGTATGTGGGAAGAGTCAAACATTGGTACTGTTAAATATATTTTTTAAATTATTTTTTAACAGATCACCATATTAAGCAAGGAAAGGTCCAGGATACTAGTTTGCATTTGCTTGAAGTTTTGTCAGTATAGCGGTGTCAGAAAAGAGTATGAAAACTCGATGAAGGTTTGCCAGCAAAAACAAGTTAATAAACACATAGTTCTACAAGGGGAAATTCCTTTACAGTTGGTATTAGCTGTGTCACATCCTGAAGTTTTGATAATTCCTACATGTTAACTTTACAGGAAAATACTTTTCCATGTAGCCACAGCTATAATTAGAAATACAAAATCATGCATTTCACAGAGAACCTATATTGGTGTTTTCTGTGTGCCATTTTTAATAACACAAGACCAAAATGTTTTGATTGAAATGTTTTGCAAGTGCAGTAAAGGATGTATTTTAACATTGTACAAAATAAGCCTGTGGAACTCATTGCTACAAAATGACAATGAATTGAAAAGGCTAAAAAGAAGACTGTAGATTTATCTCAGTCATAAAAAGCTTCCACAGTTGCATCAGATAGGATAAAACATTTTTAAAGGGGATATAAACCCTCATGCTTCAGGGCACCAACAGAGAAGATTTAGAAATACACCTATATCCTATGAGCAGATTATTCTGCTAAGGTGTGCCGTACCTTTTCTTGAGAAGTCTGACACTACTTACAGTCAGGATGCTATATCTCTCCGCAGTGCTATGGCTTATCTGTGTGGGTGTTATAAACTTTTAGTTACCCTCACAGTTCAGGCAGTTTCCCAAGCATTTTGCCTGCCAAAATTTTCTGGCTAATCCTTCTAGCAGCTAATCAACTAGAAGACATCTCTTCCACACTGACACCATGTATTATCAGCTTTCAAACTATTTAGTCCATGCAGTTTCCTGAGCAAGCCACTTCTTGAGACTTCTGCTGGGCTGCTGAGCATTAGGAAAATGGAACCACCGGTTTGTGGCCCACAGCTCTACGGGGCTTAGGATGCCTCTTTGCTAGCCACCTCAGTGTTATTTTTAACACTAGCCAAACATAAGAAGTAAGCACTTCTATTTACCATCATCCAAAGAAGAGAAAAAAAGCAGTTATGTTCAAAGACAGGCTAAATTAAACTGTATTATAATTTAATAGTGTATTTAATATTATATCTTAATTCAATTCTCAGAGATTTTCTTTATTTCCTCCCACTAAAAAGCTGTCAGGACATTTAACACAGCCTGGAAGATAAGTGTAGACTGGATCACACATCAAGGTCCAAAATACTTTTGGTTACTCTCTGAAATTCCAGATTCATAACTTTGCCCTACTGAGTTTCAGAAATTTTAAAGCTCAATTCTTAATTAGGATGTCAAGCTCTAGCACTTTTCTCAAAGGATTAGTGACTATCCCCTGCTAATTTTAGAAATATTGATGTCCCCAGTGCATAGCTGTGCGAAACTCTCTTGCTAGACACTAAAAATAATTCAGTAGTGAATAGTACACTACTTAAAAATAAATACATTATTTATCCATTCTTTCAACTGGCAGGCAAGGATCTATGCCAAGTATCTAGCTCTTTATACATTAAAAATACAATTCTTGCAAACATGTAACTGGATTCTATACTACTATAACAAGGAGTATAATAGACATAGTCCATTTCTAGTTGTTGACTGAAATTAAATTATAATCCCACAGTTTGGGGAAGTGGACTTGCGATAAGTGATAACTAACATGGTTTTGAAGCACCAAGATAATAGGACAGCTTTTTCTACTATAGAATAGTTCCCCTGTTTTGTGTTTTGCTATCTCTTCTTATACCTTAGTGCTTTTACTTTTCATGCATCTGACATTTTCAGATGGAGGAGCAAACAGGAAGAATTTGATGAAAAGCTCAGCAATATAATAAGCAAGCATATATCAATGGTTCTCAAAGTGAGGGATGAGGAAAACTTATCTGAGGTGTAGGAGTCACTAGTATGAGGCTGGAAGAAGGTTGCTGAGGCAGGAACGGAGATGGACAAAGATGGGGATAGAACTACAGTAAGGATGCTCTGATTAAGCTAGAGATTAAGGGGAAAAGATGCAGCAGGAACTCATGCCTACTGTACCACACTTGTTTCTCTGCCTCTCAGCAGTGGCCTCAGGAGTTCCCAGCTGCAACAGTTCATTTGGCTGTTTCCTCCTTCCCTTAGCAGCACCACATGTGTGGTGGAACCATCTGAACTCAACCCAAAATCCTCCTTATAATTAGAGGTCAAAGCAAAATTGGTCAAAGGGCTTTTAGCAGCCACAAGTTTGGGGTTTTTTTTTTCTTTCTACTTTCTCATCAGCATCGCCTTTACATTTGTTTGAATTAGAACACTCCTAGAACTAATAGGTAGAATGTTAATCTTTCTCCCCAAAAGGACCTTCAGCTTTCCAGTATAGCTGTCACAGTTTCTATCTCCGAACCCAAGTTCTTCTGTGTCTTTCAATGATCTGTACAGTTGGAATACTTAAACATGTCAGAATTAAGCACCCTATCAGTCTGAGAGATATTCCCCACACACCCGTATATGCATTACTGCTTGATACTAACTGTCAAAATGGAATAGCCTTTTTAAGCACAGACACCCTAGATCCTCCTGTGAACCCAGGCAGAAAGATTCGCTACTTTGGGTTTCTGAAATCAGCACACACTGTGATGAAAAAGTGAGTATCATTCCCCTTATTGCTTCCCTTCAACAAAATCTCACTGGCATTCACTGCAATAAAACCAATCACAATGGCATCCTTTTATATGTACGTGCCTCTCAAATATAGTTCCCCAAGCCACTGTTCTAAATTAACAGCAGTTAAGCACCCATTGATAGAGACTTAAAATAAATCGTTACCCAGTGGACTCCCTCATAGTCACCACACATTATTCAGAAGGTGCAGGGATTTCCATAGGAGCCGCAGCAAACTTTATGCAGTTAGTTGTACTTAGATTACGAAGAGAAACGTCCATTTTATGTGTAATGATCCCTTTTACAATGGCTTTGCAATACCAACAGACTGCAGTATCAAATATAGGCCTCCCTTTAGCCTGACTTTTAAAAACTTTTGAGAGATATTTTGTTTAAGATTTTTCAGATTAAGTCACGGAAGCCTTAATTAAATGCAAACTGATTCCTTCAAATCTTTCCTGTGACAATGCAGGCATGAATGGAACACATTGGAGAGTTCACACAGCTCTAGTTTTCATGCAAAAGACTCAAGTCCCATGAGTAAGCCAATTACAAATTATAGTGTAGGTGAACTCATTCTTTTCCATTCACTGGAGCTGATTCTGTGTCATTAATGCTGATATCTTAGAAAGGAAGAAAAGGCTTTTCATATCTCATTAACATTACAGAGGAGAAATGAAATGAATTCTATGATAGATGAGTGCTATGTACATGGAGCTAGTTCAGTTGCCTACATTTGAATAAGTCCTTACAAAAAGCCAAAGCCATATCCAGCACCAAAAGGCTGGCTAATCCGCTGTGGTGTCTTGCGTTGACCTCATTGGCACAGACTTGTTATTGGCTGAGATTCCACCACTGTTAGGCTTAAATCAGCTAGTGTGAAATTTTAGCTGAGTGTTAACTGTGCCAAAATCCATCTTTAGAGCTCTCAACCTTTTACCACCCAAATGCTGAACAGTGGCACTGGAACAGCAGAATGTGGCTTGTATTAGGAATCTATGAAGGCAGTGACTTAGACCTATAAAGGGCCATGATTTCTTGGAAACATGCTGTGAAGGAACCATTAGTCTCTCATACCTGCTTACAGTTGCTTATGCAATAAACAGTCACCTAATCTTGACTGGATGGTTGAAGGATGTTGGATGTTACAGAAACAGAAAATTTGTATTTTTTTCTTACAGAAACAAAATATCATCAAGCTTGGAAGCTAGCCATATCTGCCCATGATACATTTACTGTAGAAAGCTATGTAGTGCTATCAAAATCCAGCTGCCACAAACACTTTTATCTACTGTTACTCCTCTTTTGGCCTAGACAGCCACAGGCACATATGTAAATAAACACATGTATATGCTTCATGTGCCAGAGGCCGTAATGCAAATACCATTCAGTGTTGACGATGTAGTGGACTCAAAGTTACTCTTTGCCACATCCAATTCCAGTTTCTTAGTCAGTCTGGCTAATGCAGCACCTAGTAGAAACAGAGCAACCCTTGGGCTGTTCTAGACTATATCCAAATCCAAAGTCTGATGGGTTCTAGCAGCCTGCAGTTGTGGTTTAAGGGAACTGCAGATATGTTCTTCTCTACAAGAGATAATCCCCTGCATCAGTGTCTTGTGACATAGGAGGCAAAAGACCAAGACCACAAAAGCTATATACTGCCAACGACTGGAAAAACAAACTACACAGTTTTAAATTATAAATGTTTAAAACTAGCATTTTCACTCCACTACTTCTTGTTTCTTTTTACTAAAGACTGAGCTATTAACAATAGCTGAGTTAAGGATGTCTACAAAGCACCCTTCCTAATTAATTAATTAAAATCATGTGATTTAGTTATCTTTTTCCTCTTCTTTTTTTCCAAATAAGTTATTTTCTTTTCATTCTGAAAATGTTAAATACTTAAACACAAAACCAGAACACCACTGTATAGTGGTGAGTGTTTCACTCGATATTTGCAGTGCAATTGCCAATTCTGTTTTGTAGGCATTTTTTGGTAGTCTGGTTGAAAACATGCATGCTTCTGCATCATGACTTCTGACCTGTGCCACCAGAAGTTTTCTCCCACTCAAAGCAGTCACACAAACAGGTGATTTGAGAAAACTGAGAGGGGAGACTCTCTGGAAGGGATAAGGGCAGGAAGGGAATGAGTGGCTTGGAACAGAGAGAGCCAGAGCATCTTAAAAAGAAAATTTAAAAACCTACTGTTATTTGTAAAAATTAGTATTTATAACCCAGCTGGGAGAACAAAACAGACAAATTCACATGGATATGCCCACAAAATTCCTCTTACCTTGTGTCACAATAAATGTTTGATTTCTTATCTCCCAAGATAAGAAATCTTATATCTCCCAAGAATTCACAGATTCATAAAGAGATTATCATTTTGGTTAAGTCAAACCTAAAGTTTACCCTGTTTTTCCTACCAACTCCCTCCTGTGCAAAAACAAGCAAAAGGGTAAAAATGAGGACCATCTCACAGCAGTGGATTAGAAAATTACTTCCATGGTTGTAATACATTCTTCTTACAAGTTAGGAGAATTTGCTGTCTGATTCTGACCTTCAGTTTTTGGGGGCAGATTCAAAAAGATAGTGTGGCACCTAAGCCCCCTGGTACCCAGTGCACTGACTCCAATGTGAATGTAAGGCACTTAAGTAGCTTTGTGGGTCTGGCCTGAGGTCCCCAGTGCTGTAAATAGAATACTCACTTTAGCAGAAGCAACCACAGACTGATAGTGTGAGTAAGACTGCTGACTACACACTCAAGTAAAAGTCACATCAGGGCCCTGAGGGCACAAATAGTCTTAAACTGCCCTGACTAGTCTCAGCTGGGGTCCCCTAGCTTATTGCCTCCCTTGTCTGCTGGCAGAAGTGGGAGTTTCTGTGGAGCTTGTAGTGCCCAGCAGCCCTGCTTGCTGCACCCTGACAAGTGGGGCCTGGTGTATGCTGGATATTGCAGAAGGTGGATCAAGTTAGCTAATACTGAGCGATCCTGTAAAACCTGCTTCTAAATTTCTGTGGGTGCTGTCCTCTGTTATCCAGGCTATTGTGGGGAGGAGGGTGAGAGCTGAGGCCTCCTGAATAGTGGAAAAACAGTGTAATAGAAGGGATGAGTTCAATGCAGAAATCAAACCAGCTGAAACCTGATGGTGCTTATTACCTGCATCTTAATGCTGTCTCTGCAAAGCCACTGCCATGTCTCTGTACTCATGGTATGATTAGTGTTCAGTGTGGATAATCTTTTGATAATGGATGGTTTAGCAAACATAGGTGTGTATCTATTTACATCCATATCAACTATAAACACAGCTTTTGAATACACATATCTACATAGAAACATTATTGGTATTATAAAATACACCAGTGATGCATATTTGGCAAGTTCTTTAAAGATGAAAGTGCTTTATAAAGTCTCACTATTGTATTGTTATACTGCAGTGATATTTTTCTTGTTTTGCATCGTTCATTGTATTTCTACAAAGTCATGCTTTAGGTGAGAGTATCCAGTGACTTTCTAACGTTCCTCGAGGACTGTCTTTGTTATTGTGGAGCACTTGGGGAAAAACTGTCCTGATGTCCAAAGCTGCAGATTCTGGAGCTACCATCTGAACAGATGCATGTAACCATTGCTAACTGACCAATACAGCAACTCTCTAGGCTCTTTAGTTTAATATACCCCTATTAGGCAGCTGATATTTGAGAAGAGGCAAGGGTTCGATTTCTTTGCTATTTTGTGTGGATGCCAGGGTTCAGCTAAATCCAGTAGAAACCAAGCTAAGAAATACTACATAATTCCTCACTGAGCTATTTATTACAAGTCAAAGGCATATTTTTGTTGTTGTTGTTTGTTTTATACTACGGGAATGCTTTATGAAGATAAACATATCTTATAAATGTAGAAAAAAATAAACATTCTCCACAAAGCAGACTATAAAACAGTTGTTTTCCACAACTTCATCCTTTTATAATGGTGATTCTTTTTTGCAGGACTCAGCTCTGCTAAGCTCCCTGCTACAATATCTCAGCTTGTTCTATTTGACGACTGTTCCCCTGTCATCACTCATTTTCAGTGGGCAAGGGGGAGCAATTGCTGGGCATCAAATCATCATCAAGTAAACCAGCCTTGACACTAGTTAAAAAGGGAGATGGATGGTCAGTTGGCTTCTACAGAAAATATTCTCCTAAGTATCCTAGCAAGGTCCCTTGATACCAGACTGGTGCTTTCTTTCTTTCATTCATTCGTTCCTTTTTTTTATGGGAGCGGTGCAATCACCCATATTTCTTCTGGGTCATCATTTGATGGCAGCTTTTCTCAGGGGAAGAGCACAGAGGTTAGGTGAGTAAGCTCCATATTCAACAATTAAAACAGCAGAAACACAAGCTGTGAAGGAAACAGTTTCCTTGCGCTTGCTTCTTTTGCCTGTAATAGCAATGCAAACCTCTCCACACTTGTGTAACTTTAGGAATGCCCAATATGTTACACTTAACACCCATTATTCAGCAGCCAGGTCCTTCCCATACCTTACTTTAAACATATCTTTCAATTCAGAATACAAAGTCCACAAATAGTCTGGAAATTAAAATTAAATACAGAGGCACTGTAGTTTTGGTCAAACAGTAATTTTAGGTTCTGGGCTACTGTGGTTCTTTGTATGCTCTAGGGCCATTGGGCTCTGCTCCTCACAGTAAGCTGACAGTAAGGAAATTACCAAGTTACAGACTTGCTACAGCTTCTCAACAATTTGGGGACTTACATGGCAATTAACTCTGTGTGAGCTGTATCCTTCATTCTTTCTAAACCCTTTTGGATGCTATAGGTTTTGCTGAAAGCTATACGTGGAAGTGGCTTCTATAATTAAGCCCTAAATTACCAGTAAAAAAATTGGTAGCACAAGAATAAAATATTTTTTGCTCAAAGTCTCTGTATTAAAAAAATACCTTAAGAGAAGAAGCTACTAAAAGTTTTTACATCCTAGAAAAAATGTTCAACATTTTTAGCAACAGCGAAAAGCCCTTTACTGCTCAGACAACTAGTTTCACTAAAGATAATTTCTACAATTAGGTGTATAAGGGAAGTGGTATTGATCCCTTACACCATTGCATAAAATTATAAATAACTTCTCATTTTGCTATTTGGAAGAATGAATAAATAAAGTATAAGTAACAGTGACTTTGATTAATGTTTTTAATGATATAAGTGTAAGAGAAATAGAAAAAGAAAAAAACCCATGGTTATGTGGCTCTTGGTCAAGCACCTAGGCATTGCACATTGTGCTATACACACTAGGACCCCCTTCAGAGTCTTCCTGTAGCTGTGCTGATACAAGTGTCATGTCTATGAAACCACCTGAGGGAACAGTACAAATATCTTTGTAGGGCATGAATCTTTTGTTAAAACTGAAAAAAAACAAAACAGGTAAATACTTTGCAGTAAAGGACTGTAACCCTGTCTGAAGGCATTTTTGCTTCTTTCATTACCATTGTGCCTGAAAGCCTGACAAAAAAAAGCTGTATTAGAATATGGAACTGGAAAAAATAAAACAACAAAAAAAATTGTGCATACAACAGAATCAGTGGGAATTTTGTCTCCAGTGGAAAAAATTCATAAGTGAACTTTGCTTTGTTTTTAGAGAGTGAAACATTTAGAATGCTAAACCAACAATAATTGTTAATATGCTTTTACCATAATTGTTTAAAAAATTAATAGGGGTCAATCCAACAAAATTCTGACATCTTCTTAGAGTTTTTATAAGCTGAGAAAAGCTCTTAGTGCTCAGCAAACTGCAAGAAAACTCAGCCCCTTCCATGGCCCTGTCTTCAGAAGCCAGCGTGGCCCCAGCTGAGGCCGAGCGGGAAGCTGAAATCAGCCAGTGGCAGATTGATTGAGGAAGAGACATAATGAAGTTGAGTGCCTTCTGATTTTAATTCACATGATGCTCTTTATTACCCTTAGGGATAAGAGGTACTATTTTAAATTCCTTTTAGCACTATTTATTTAAAACATATTTTACTGGGATATGACCTGCATTTAAACAACTCATATAATGTAGTGTCCCAGGAGAGTCCTGGGGTTATGTATTCATGGAAAATAAAAATGGAGAATATTAATAATTAAGTAGTATTGAGGCTTGCAAATATTTCTAAGCGTGTAAAAAGCAAACCTTTTAATTCCTATGAAGGAATTAATGTATCATATGTAAGTAATATATAGACAATTAATTCATAATTAAGTTGTTATATTAGTACCTAGAGCTGTACCTCTGTTCAGTATTGTATGGAATGCGATTTTCCAATGATGCCAACTTGCAGTGAGTGTATTGACTAGAAATATGCATGCCTATATAGTAAAAATAAAGATATTAGTCTTTTACAAACAAATGCATTTCCAGTAATATTAGAGTCAGACTTTACAGGCAGAAATACACCGAGTTCCATATTTGCTTGATTCATGTTCATGACAATTGTGCAGCTGTCATGTATATTATACTTTCTGAGGTCTGGCTCTGTTCATTTGCTATGGATTAAGTAATATGTGCAAAGATTTTTCTGTTCTAAATGGATTGTGTGTAGTGGGGGGGAAGGTTAAATTGAAAAAAAGTTCAGATGTTCTTCTCAAACTTTGTGAAGTCTGTCCATCGATTCAGGGAACTTATGGGATCAAAATAAACAAACTATCACAGAGTAGAACTGGCCCATGTTAAAAAAAGGTAATATTTCTATTTGCCATTTTCAATGTTTTAAGAATTGAAACTAGACACTACTTTATTACCAAAAAAAACTTTTCATCAGTTCTGACAAGGCTGAAAATCTTCAGAGGTATGGGCCCTAAAGTAGCATTAAAAACAAAGGAGTAATGGACAACTGTGTTATCTCTTCTCTTCTAGATATCCCTTTCTAGATACCCATTTCCACTCCTCAAAAACAACCACACTCCTAGCTGTGCCAGTTTAGAGCCATGCTCTAAACCTGACCTTTGAAATTGCCTGATGTTTAAAAAGCCTTCCAGAAATGTTTTTAACAAAATTGTCTCAGAGATCAGGATCAGAGAACAGCCGCACAAACAGCTGAAACAATACAACTCAGGGGTGAGTAACCGTGGGTGGAGAGCAAAACTGAGCAACAGGAGGGTCACTGGGAGAGGGAATTAGCTCTTCAGCTGAAGGATTAGTGAAATGGAATCACATCCTTGGTGGAAGCTGACTCAACCAACAGACATCAAAACATTCTTCCTCACTGCGTCTGGACTGGTCACAAGCCCTTAGTATTAGTTCTGTGTACTAGAAGAAATATATATACCCACAACAACAAGGCCAGGATATCATTATTGGGAAAGCTCTTTAGGAAAACAATCATGTTTTTGTTCTGCATTTATACAGATCTAACACAGTCAGGCTCTGTGCACTGACTAATAGATGCTACAAGAAAGGACTAACACATTACAGTAGTGTGATATTGGAATTCATGTGGCATCCAGACATTTCAATCAGACTCAGGACTCAATAGTACTTAATAATTGATACATATAAGAAGGGCAATAAAGTACAGGAGATTTTTATAAACTATTTCTATTTTTATTACCATAAGAGATAAATGCAAATTTTATGGTTGTTAATAACTGTTCAACCTAATCAATGTTACTTAATATAAATATTTTAAAATATTCATGCAAGAGAAATAAGCACATTTTATCAGCTATTTATCTTGTCATTTTGGAGACTGAAAAAACATGCAAACAAACAATATCCACTTTATTGAATTCAAGGCAATAATGATGTAACACTTCTAAAAATGTTATTTCCATTTAATTTTGTTCAGACTTCTGAAATACTTTATATAGCACTGCTTTCCATTTTACTTGTATAAAAGGAGATTTTTTTAAAAAAAGGGGAAAGCAGGCAAGAGTAGTTATTTTCATGGAACGGTGTTAAATTATTGACAAGAGGAATTATCAGGAGAAATGAAGATCACAGGTGGAACACTGAGTTCTCTATAGTTTTATAGAAAAAATGTCTGAAATGGGAAACAAGGGACATCAGGCACTAAATGATGAAAAGCTGACATCTTCCTTAAACATCAGGTTGCATATACTTCTGGGATTTATGTTCTCTGGTTTGGCCTTTATCGCTTTTTTTGACAAGTAGCTTTAACAAGATTTTGTCCTATTTTCATGTTAAAATCTGCCTTAGTATTCTCATTGGGCCTGATTCTCTTCATACTTGCTTCAGTGCCAATCAGAGGTCAAGAAAACCAGTAGAGTTAAAATGACTTCGAGATTAGAATAAGACCTGTCCTGTGAAGTTTGATATTCTAGCACATGGATTCCAAATTTACCTTTTACATGAAAGTATAGCAATTTCTGCCCACCAAATTGAATTATTTTATCTTCATTGGCTTTTGCTTGCTGAAACCCTTTAGACACCTATCTCACTTCAGGTTTACACTGGAGTTTAATATCAAGACCTGTGTGTCTTGGTACAGATAGGGACTCCTTTTTGCTATACTTTTGTATTGCTACCAAGTAAAGGCAGACTTCCTCAGGGAATGCTTAACTTCCAAGCATATTTTAACATGGGACACTTGTTACTGAATTTGTTAATATAACTTGTCAAATACTTTTCTGTAGGCACTGAAGGCAATGCGGCTATGTTTATGTTATGGGCCACAGGAACACTCTGTCATTCCTGGGTCTATGCTCTATCCATTTTCAGACTCAATATTCAGATAAAACTGAAGTGTGGGCATTGGTTTCCGTGAGAAAAAGGTGTGGCATATGTAATCCAGTGATGTTCTACATTATAGTGAGATGAAGTGCAAGACTTTTCTTATCTCTATTATGATGGTCAAATAGATTAGAGAGCAGTGAGGGTACCTCTACTCAGCAGCCACACTGGGATTGTAGTTTTAAGTGTCAAGGAGGGAGAGATGACAGAATTGATACTTCCCACTAATAGTAAATTGCTATGGATGGTGAAGTTAGGAAGAATCATTTCCACATATAAAGGACTGGTCACCAAGGCCAGCTGGGCATGAAAAGGGAGTAGCCATGCACCAGAATGCTTAAACAGATTACTGACTCAGAGTGGTTTGGATATTCAGAGAGGAACAGCTGTAATGTCTAGACTGTTCCTGGTACCCGAACTTATGCTTAAAAAATAGTTTAGTTGCAGTCACATTTGTGTTCTAATAAAAAACATATCCCGGGAGGCATAGTTCCTTTCCAGAGCTCATCCTGGGATGTCAGTTTTGTGTCTTCAATCTGAGATTCAGGTTTGCCCTAAAGGATTATAACATTTGCTAAATTGTAGTTCTCCTTCAACAGGAACTGAATAGTGTGTTTACATTAGCATGCAATTTTAAGCCAATGCAGCTGAGTTCACTGATAGGTTTGATTGACAGTTGGCAACTTGTGCTTAGTATTCAATTTTGAAACATCTTACATCCTTCATTTAATAAAAGCATTTGAATTTCAGATTGTATGGAATACCTCATTCAGGCTACAGAGTAATACATCTTGCCTAACATGTTTTCAATAAGAATGCCTTATTTGGCTATTAATTTTACAAATACTTCATCAGATTCCTACTGGGATTCTGCTTCAATGCCTTTCCCTTTTTGAAAAGAAGAAGAAAAATGAAAGAATGGAATAAAATTCATAGGGAAGCTGTAGGTCTGACTACCATTTTACATGTACAATTTTGTGCATTTTTTGTGCACTTTCTATGTATCGATATTGCAGCAGAATTTTGAGATTTTGCAACTTATACCGTAAGGTGATCAATTTGATACAAGCAAGACTCATTTGTACAAACAATTTTGCATTCTTCCTTCTGCCAGGCAGTCAATGTCAGCAAGGCCTGGCACAGGCCAGGTTTATTTTCTAGATCTTCCTACTAAAAACTTTCTAGACAGCAACAGTTTACATCCCAGTGTAGAAAGTTAAGCCACACTGCCTTAGCCTGAAGAAACAAGTCACCTAACCAATGCAGGGGCTTTAGACAAACAGGCAAAACCTGGCACTAGAAGTGAAAATTGAAATGTATATGAATCACTAGTCAATTTGAAAAACATCAGCACCCCAGTTTATTCTGCTGCAATAGTTCTGCATAAGCCCATCTGCAACAGCTTTGGATGACTGTTGCCCTAGTTGCTGATGGAGATTGTCCTAAGGTTTGTTGTCCAAGTAAAGGCAAAGTATGGGGGAGGTTGACCTGTTGTCAAAACTCTATCACCTACCTCACTTTCAAATAGTTTTTATTCTCTTTTGCATAAGGAAATCTCATCAGACCAAGGCTGCTGGATCTTGAGGGCAAAACTGTTCACTGCTCACTAGCTAGGCTGGCTGTTAACTCTGCCTGCTAGAAACAGCACTTGTTGCTTTTCATTCATATTTGTCAGGTTCACTGTTCCCAGGGGTGAAAGCCCTGCTATTCATTCCCACTAGCTGTGCTTGTCATTAGCTGCTTCTATTAGCTTTTCATACCAGCCATTCTCAATAGCAGTTCTCCGTGTTAGCTGTTCCCATTAACTTGTTCACCACTAATCACTTCCATTAGTTGTGCCTTCTGACCCGCTCTATCAGCCAGGCTACTGCCCTGCACTGCAGAGACCTGAGCAGTTTACCAATTCTTTTAGAAGAGTTTCGAAGATACGCAGGATCTTTGCAGCAAAAAAGAGTAGGCTTCTGAATCTCTCCTGTGTCTTTATTATCTTTTAAAAAGAAATCTCAGAATCCCCTTTGATCATAATTTCTATGCAGATATAATGATTCATTAGTGTAAACCTCGATCTCTAAGTATGTCTGGCATAGCAGTGATGTCACCATTTCTCCCATCATGATTATAAACTTTGTATCTTATTCAACTTTAGAACTTCTCTGCTCTCGATGGAAATGTCCCAAAATACTACAAAATATGTGTTTACACGTACCGGTTGAGACTGTTATGTTACAGAGGCAGACTGAATTTGATGGCCCAGCTGATCTTCTAGTCAACTCTTCTTATTCTTTGATAATATAATACACACCGGTCTCCAAAGTCTAGTGGAAAATTTGACTCAAAATCCAAAATCCTTCTTGTACCTTTATTCATGTATGAATGCAAGCAATGAACGCAATGGATGCAACCAATATTTTACCATCAGACTTTTTCAGGATTTCAAAAACTGCTTCATGGACTAAAAAATCCTCCAGTTAGGAAAAATTAATTACTAATATTCATATATTCAAATGGCTTCGGTCCAGGATATTCAAAAGATCATCTAAAGCATCCTTCATCTAAAGGAATAAAGATTTATCTCTCAGTCTAGTTTTCTGAGAAAGACTCTCTACTAAAGGCAAAATCTACCTGCACTGGCAACAAAGCTTTCTTAGGGACCAGTCCAAGATTTTAGAAAGAATTCATTTGAAACTAAGGAACCATCATAAACCTTGCCACGCTGTAACTTAAGGTCAGGGTGTAAAGTTCAGACTTGCCTTCTTTAATACAAAATTATCTACTGCATATATGAACTCACATGATTTATACTTTCACATATATATCTGAAATCACACCAGCAATTTCTATGGGATGATAAAATAAACCTACACAATACTACAGCTCCCAAACTCCTCAAATCTTGTGCTTCTACACAGTCATGCTAGTACTTGTGAAATCCCATTTTAACCATGTACATGGATGAATAAATGTATATATTTTAAAAAATCACTATCAACACTTCTCCACTGTATACAAAATTCTTCCTCTGGGAAGAGAAAAAGGGGAACAAATATACTGTATATGATGGGTGCTCATCACTTCAGATAGCACACTGCAGTGATGATCCCAGCATAAAACCTGAAGTAAAACAGAATGGAACAGGGGCCCAGCAGTAAATTTACATTTTTAGATTTGTGGAAAGGACCTGAGCTATAAAATTGCTTTGAACATAAAAGATCATAGCAGTGGTGTAAGGGCTGTTTCGATTTGCATTGCAGTGCAGAGATATTAAAGCAAATTTTGATGAATACATTGTTTTTTCAATCCTGCATTTAGATTACATGTACTTGTCCATGCATTTTGTAGATTCTACCTCTTCCTAGTCAATAAAGTTCTGAATGAGCCTCTTTTTTTTCCGTAGGCACTGATATGCCTATCGAAGACTCAGAAGTAAATTAGGCCTGTGCTTGTATACACATAAAACTATAATCACGCATACCTAATAGATGCATATACAGATAGCAAGCTAGACATCCAAATAGAATTTTGTGTTGGTTGGCTTAGATTTTCAGCTGTGGCTAAATTTTTTGCCATTATACTGAAATTTCAAAAATGGTGCTTTAAAAATGTTAATCATAGTGCTTGTGGTACATACTTAGCATACAAATGTGACAAACTGCAAGAAAGTATGAGTTTATGAATTTAGGAATTATGAGAGAGACAGCAATGTTATTCCCTTCCCATATGAAGAAAATTATATCTTGAAAGAATCAATATTACCCTACTTACACACAAACACCCACAATACTAAAGTGCTGCATAACAAGATGACATTGCATTTCTTAAAACAGTTGGTTCTGGCACTACCATTTTTTGGCTGAAAATTGAAAAATTGAAAAATTAGTGAAATTGAGAAATTGGTTCTGTCTAATCAATTGCAAATTAAAAACATTAAGCTATTTTTAAAAAGGTCCAGTGGGATTTTTTCTTTTGTTTTTGTTCTGTTTTTAATTCTTCATATATTTCAAATAGCCGTGCAGTTATCCTGTGCTCCAATCTGGAAAAACTTCATCACAGACTGAGAGAAAAATTTGTTTTCACTTTTATTTGGTCTCTGTGGCCTGAATTTGTGTTTGTTTTTGCCTTCCTTACAAATAAAGAGTTTCTGGTGCAGCAACCTGCACATGACGTCTTCCTAATAAATTCACATGACAGTCATGAAACGCTCCTATAATCAGTGACATGGGATGATTTTCCGCTCCTGACAAGCCCTTGTATTGAGTATGATAACAGTTACTTTGTCTTCATCCACTGCTGGAGTATAATATCAATCCGTTTGATGATCCAGCAAACGAAGCCCAACACTTCTGTATCAATCTTCATAGAGTGCTGCCTGTTGTCTAACAAAAAGCCTGAAATGAGATCATTCAATCACTTTGCTGGCTAGGGTAGGCTTCTGTTACTGAAGTGGTTTTAACTCCCTGTCACTTTCTTTCTCTTTCCTTTACACAATGAAACCGGGGAATCTAATTGCAATAGAAATACTTGTATCCCTTCATAATTTTAGGGCAACTGTAGAAAGCAAACAAGGAAGAGAAAAATAATGAGCAGAGATCTCTATGGTGATATTAGCTTAAGAAATAGAATTTTCTGTGAGCTGAGAAGACAATGGAATTCATTTATTTCACAGGTAGTTCACAGGCCTTCACTTATTTCTTAGGTGAAACTTCCAATAATTTTAAGGAGTAGATTCTGATCTCACATACAACATGTTTCATAACCTCTACTGATTTATTCTAGTAGAGAAGTTGACAGAAAATTTTAGTCCGCAATGATTAGCCCTTTTCTTTCTTTAAATTCAGAAGAGATAACTTTTATAGTCTTACCGAATGCATCAATTTCCCAAATTAAAGAATAAATACTGAAAAATGTCAATATTAATACTTTTAAACAGTCATAGTTAAGAACTGATCATTTGCTTTAGAACTAACATCATTCTTAAAATAACAATTTTCTAGGCATTAGGGAGTATACCTTTAACTCACTTTGCTTCTGAAATAATGCAGATAAAATATACCAATGGCACTGGAGCAGCACTCCTGTTTTGATTAATACGTTTACTTTACAGAAATATTTCCATGATTCAAAAAGAAGATAACAAATACCTCCGCTACAAATATTCTATTAAAACTGCAAATTTGCAAATAATAGAAAGGTAATGCAAAGCATACTTAAGTCTACTTTAAGTGGCTCTGAGTAATGGAAAGAACTGCGGTAAATTGATTGAAATCCTTTATTTGTCATTACAGACACTGAAGTGTTTGGATTTGAGAAATCTGGGAGATTTCATGTGAGAAAATATGTCTGGGTTTGGCTATTTGCCAGATTCCACTGAGAGACATTTTCAGTGTTCCTTTGCCTCACCCTGTCTTTTTATGTTGGGGAATTTAACAATTCTTTGAAATTTACCCTAAAATTTCCTGCATCTCCCTTCATCCAGAGGGTGCTTAGAGTCATGGCAAGGCCATGATAAGGCAGAACCCCACTGGCTAATCTTGCAGTACCCAGGAAAAGGCTGTATCCATCTGACAGAGAGCATTATGTTTAGAAGGAGCTTGTGGAGAGGAAGTATCCCCTCTTTCCAATATCCTTTACTGACCACCAACACATTTAATCTATTTCCCCACCCTCCTTCCTCTAGGTTTCCCAAGTCCATGTTCATGCATTTCTACTCCTGTCTCACTAGAATTCCCCTCCCAAATTTGGTAGCCAGGATGCATACAGGCAGTACTTAATCCTCACTGATATTTTTCTCAAGTCTACTGCTGACTTACTGTGCTTTCTCCCACTATATCCCTTCCATATTTTTCCCCACTGCTCCACCACATCTCTTAATCCCCATAGAGAACCACTAATAAATCAGTATCCATTTACAAAATTTTGAAATTATTTTAAAACTATTAAGCATTTACAAGTATGCCTCATGGAAAAGAAAACAAAACATCTACTGGGGTCTTGTAAGGAATAACCACAAGAAAACTAATAATATTAGAATATTATTATTATTACATTTTGTTACTTTGGTTAGATGACAAAACTACTCTACACAGGTGTCTGTCTTCATGGAGGGAGAAAGATTCCTGTTGCCTTCCTCAATCTGATCTCAAGAATCCACTTAAGCCTATGTCACCTATGAAAAAGAGATGGTACCCAAAATGCAAACTATTTTTTGTGGTGTTCATTCTATTCCCTATCCTTGCATACTGAACTTGTTGCATGGCTATCACAGTACTGCTGTTCCTCAGTTCTTTGCTGTCAGGGATTTTCTAGCTACTTCCCATAACCCCTTTAAACCATATTCCTAGGAGAAGTCTACTGAAGTCTGAGATGTGATACACAAATTTTAGAATGACTCTTTCTTTATTTGGTCTGTATGCATCTGCATGCTAAAATGGGGTTTTACAGTATCCCTACAATGGTATGCCCAGTTGCTCCCAACTGGAAAATGACTGGCTAACGTGACACTTAAATGCCTTTAGAAGATCCCTCTTTTTTTCCAACCAACAATGGCAATCATAACATTTCAATAAAATACTTTTCAGAAAGGCAAAGACTCGTGGTGGATGTCAGTGCAGAGTTGATAGCCAAAATCCCATTAGTCTCAAGGGACCATGGTGTCATTCCAGAGCTCTGTAATGACAACAGCATGTCCCTCCCTCCCTCCCTCCCTCCCTCTCTCTCTTCTTCCAAAGAACTGCCTCCTGGGACGAGGCATTTGACACACTTTCAGGTAGACAGTCAACAACAGTGGCCATGTACAACAGAATGTGCTAATTTTTTCTTTACTATAATGTCTGTGAATGTAAACAGAAATCACACAGTAACCTTATATCAAAAATATATCTTTATTATAACAGAAATGTACGCACTATTTTTCATTAGCCTCCTCTCTCCTTCTTTCTTCCTTCCGTCATTTCTGTATTAGTATGCAACATAATAAAAAATAAAACTGCATTTCAAAGGTGTTTGATTCTTTGTTTTAAGAGGTTGTCATACAGTTAGAGATATAATAAAACAGGACTTTAGGATTTATAAGACGGAGGTGAGGGTATGTGGCAGAGATTGGAGGATGGATAGAGTGCAGCTGGATGTCAAAAGAGACAAAACGTTTCCTTGGAAAAACGAGGCTCTATTAGGACATGGGAACTAATGTAAGTGTCAATCCATTAAGATTTAGCATTCGGGGTCCTTTTTTTTTTCTTTTAGGCAAGGTAAAATGAATTGCAAATACATTAACAATTGATCCATAAACCACTACTGAGTGCCTTGAAAAGGCATGTGAACAGGATTAGCATCTTTTGAAATCCACTGCCACTCCTGGAGCTCAGTGTTGAGCAAGAGAGGTGCTTTGCTCTTGAAAATCTAACAACCAGTTTTGCAATGTCACCAATTTTTTTCAATCATCAAAATACCACCAATTCAATTAAGCTCATAAACTCCCTACCCATAGTTCTCCAGGATAAGCAGCTCCATTTAAAAGTGAATGCGGATGAGCTTGTGCTGTCCATGTGAAATATTGTTCAATCAACAGCCAAAGTTTTACTTGTCAGTTTTGATATATCCGATAATAGCTGTAGGTTGTTTTGCAATGTCCAATGTTCTGTGAAGATGGGCTTTTCATATTCTTTATTGTTTTTTTCTGACAAAATGTTGCCTGGACTTTTGCAGTTTTGTGAAATGAAACAACAGTAAAAACAATATATAATTTAACCCTCATAGACCTAGCTGGACTGCAGATAAGCATCTTTCCCAGGCTTATGGCTAGTTTTGACCAGGATATAATGAGTTCCTGTTCATTGATCCCTTGTAAGTATCCTCAATGATTGAACATAACCCCATGCACAGCAGGCAGTCATTCATTTGTGCCCCTTTTCAACTCCATTTTAATCAGCATTTGACACTGTTGAAAATCAAATCCATAATTAAGCTTCAGAGACTGTCAGAGTTTTGGCAAATAATGCCAAAAAGGAAAATCTGGAGATAGTTCTGTAGTCAAACATCTATATAAATTCTGCATTTTATACTCTGTACCCAGTGATTTATTCTTACTTAAAGGATCTTTGTGTTTTTTTTCTCATTTTCTCTGCATGAGGTTATTACCTTGCATTATTAACACACTCACGTGTGACTTTTTATTTATTTTTTACTAGCGGGAATACACTTTTCTTAGAAACAGCTGTTTATTGTATATATAGGTTTAAAGTAGAGGTACACAAACACACTCACAAATCAACTTAATAAGCACCCTGATAAATAGCAGGGCTACTTAATTGGGACAATTGCTAGGGAACGGATTCAATGACCCCAATCAGTGAATTAATGGCACACCTAGTTGTGAAAAGTCTATTTAAATGATATGCTTGGTGTTGTCTGCTGCCTAGTCACAGTAGTTAACAGGTGTGAATTGGTGTTCATAGCATAAATTTCCTGCTGCTTGACCCTTTGTTCGCTTCAGGTTGCTTCTCTACTCTTTCAGAGTTGCTAAGTGAATGAAAATTACTGGATTTATCTTAAAATCATCAGCCTATGTCAATTCCTTTATAGTAGCCAATTTTAAAAGTAAGAATATTTGGAGAGAATGTTCTCTGTGGAAACCTTTCAAATTATTTACTGGGTAGGAAAAATGACACCTATTTTCAGTGCCATACCACAGGCTTTTAGAGTAAGGAAGTTCCAGAGTAACTAATATAATGCATTTTAGACAGAACTTTGACTTATATATCTAATTTGTTGGGGTATGCACTGATTATGTGAACTTTGCTGATTCCTTGATTAAGTACCCTTTAGAGACACCTAAATAATGTAACATCAAACCATCTGGCCCCTTTCCACAGAAGTGGACATCCCTGTCTCCCAAATTCCACAAAGAACCATGAGGCTGCAAGTCCCACGGGTCAGTATACTGATTTGTCTCTTCAGTGTTTTGTTTCTTATTGTGGTAGGGATCAGTCTGCAAAGTTGACATGGCTGGGTTTAAAAACAACACAGACGAAACTTCTTTCCCCAAGTCTGCTGTTATCTAGAGGTTGTTAGGTAAGTATTGGCTTCTTTGGTTTTATATTTCCTTTCTCATCCTTAGGAAGTTTATCTCTTAAGGAAACAGTACAAAGGAATAGAAATATAATAAATTGATAGAAATAAATAAACATGTCCTTTTCTCTTCTCTTCCTAAGTGTATCTGTCACCTTCAGCTTCACTGTGTCTGTCACAGGAGTGTGTCAGCTAAATAAAACTGTTCTTCTCCTTTGTCTAAGTTGCCATCAAAAAAATCTGACCAGATATGAAAAAGCCACCTTTTTGTAAAACTTTATGAATGTAACTGGAAGATATATGGATGTAATCATATTAAAAGCCCAGTTTTATAGAAGCAGAAGATGAAAAAAGAGCAAAATAATCTATGAAGCTCATAACTGATCTTAGAAATGCTTGATTACAGGATGGATACTACTGATGTTACTGAAAACCTTGTTATGTACTGTCTTCTGTTTCAACACACCACAAAACTACAAATATACTTCTACATCACCAAGGTTTGATGAGCAAGGAAAGAGAAAGAACACATGATCTATAGCTGTGATATGATTTTGGCAGGCAGTTCAACTCTCCAGTGGCTCAGCTGATAGCCCTGGTAGAGTATGTCAAAGCTAAGGATCCATCTCCCAGTGCTAGTCAACCACAGTACATTACTACACCAAGACAAACTCAAGACACTAAAACTGTCAGTTCAGTGGAAAGGGAGATAGAATAAATGGGTGGGATTGCATAAGAAAAGTGCTTTCACTCAATCCCTATCACTCTCTCACTTCCACTCTTTTCTTCTAAGGCCACTGAATCAACTTGCATTGCCAATAAGTAACCAAATTGAAAGACAATACCTTTTCTGCCTTCGTTACAAAGACTCTTTTGCGTCTTATAGCAAACCACATACATAGAAATTTTAAAATGATTATTTTAATTGGGAATCTTTTAATATCAAAGACCTCCTGGACACCAATTAACTGCTGCAGTTCTGCAGCAATGCTGATGAAAGCAGGGTGAGGAATCCCAGGCTCTGGGGCAGTAAGAGAAGATGCGGATCGCAGGAGGTGTGTAATAGAATTGCTAGAGCTGGCAGAGCTGGTTTCAAACACCAGCTTTGCTCTTGATGGTAAGAGATAACTAAATGCAACTGTAGCAACAGCTCCACTAACGAAGGGCAAACCTCCTATTTTGATGGTTGAGTATGCAACTTGTAGGCACCACCTAATAGGAAGGAAGCAAAGGAATAGATAACAGGCTGCTCTCTTTTTCTAGGATTTTTGTATTTATCGTACATGTTCCTCTGTGTCAACTGTTTGACTGTACATTACCTGAAATAGCAAGCAGAATTGTATCAGCCTACTGCCCTGATTCAGGAGAGGTTTAGCTGATGACAGTTATTCATTTCTTTTCATATATCCACTTTTCTCCCTTTGTTTCTGGGCCTCATTTCTAAGCAAGAACACCCCCAAATGGCTAAAGACAAGCTTTAATTGAAAACTTGAACACATGCCGAATGTGTCACACTGCTTGGACAGTCACCGTACACAAACATTTATATTCAATGAAAGGAAAGACCCACTAACCAAAATCAGCTTGATTGGAATCTGAGACTGCCAAGCAGTATTTGTCAGGCATAACTATAGCGCAGAGGCAGTAATACACCGTTTTCAGCCAGATGTATGTAGGGAGGTCAGCAAGAGACCTGAGACCTGCCTGGCTGGAGGTATCAAAAGTATTATTGAAAGAATTTTTTAAAGCATTCTACTCTGGACAATGGAAGGTATCTAGCGATTCCTCTTGTAGATATTCAATCAATAACAGGTAAAAATGAGTAACAGGTGTAAAATGATTTTGTTCATTTCAATCTCTTTATCAGTTCAGTAGAGATTATTAGCCATGGAAATCATATCAAACCATTGCAGGTAGGATGTACATCCCATTGTAAAGCATCAATTAAAACTAAATACACATACTATATGAGGGCATTAATTTTTCTATGGATTTTTAATTCTCTCTTTTAAGAGGATATAAGCCTTACACAAGTGCCTATTACATCGTTTGCTTTGACAATATAATCATTATACAAATATAAGCAGTTCTTTAAACTTTTAGAGAAAAATCTTAAATTGATATTTAATGTGAACTAATGTGACTGACAAGTGAAGATACCTTGCATAGTGTGGCAGATATCCTGTTAAATTATCCATGGTATTGGGAACTTGCAGGTCATTGACTATCCCAATTTAATTTGGTTAGTACAGGACATTTCTAATAATTAATACTGTAATAACACTTAATGATCTGCACTCATGCAATCTGAAAAAACAGCTAATGGTGCAGTTTTTAGTGACTGCACAAACAGCAAGTTTTAAATTTGTCAAACACTGCTATTTCAGCATCACACTGTCATGCAGAAGACCCTGCCTGTGGGGCTATCACTGATCCAGACACTACAGACTTAGCCATGTGGTGGCAAGAAGTGATGGACTGGGTCTCAGGGGAGATGTTCTTTTGGAATGAAAAATGGGAGCACTACATTCATAGGGAACAACTTACCCTCCCCATTTCCCTCTTGTTCCAGGGCTATTGACAGATGGGATAAGAAGAAAGTGAAAAAAATGTGGGACCAGAATAAAAAAAGAGCAAATCTGTTCACTTACCTCATGACAGTGGGTTGTTAATTTTAGGACTAACGCTCCTCTCTGAATTCTTTAATCACAAGCTCTACCTAAAATAGTCTGGTTAATATACAGGTAGGCCCCATGCTACAGTCAACGGAATAATGCCATTGGCATATGCTGTAGGGTTTGTATGCTGTAGAGTTTAATGCTCTGAAAACAGGTGGACATTGGCTCTTACACCTGTTTCAGAGATTGTGTCATGGTGAAGGATTTCAGGAAACATTCACAATGGTCTATAATGGAGAAAACGTTTGGCATGAGCAATTAAAAAAAGGTCCACTTCAGCCCCACCCCATACTTGAGAGTGAACACAAATGAACTCCTCAGTGCTAACTCCATGTACTCCAAACACATTTATCCAGGAAATAGAATTTGGCATTCTTTAAAACAGCCAAATTTCACTGAAAGGTCCAGCACAAAAGAGATAACACTAAATTCTGCTTTGCCTACCCGTATTTCAGGATCATGCAGCCACTTTTCATTAGGCTGTGGCCCTTGTTTTAGGAAATGAAAATGAAAAATGGCTGAAAAAATGCTGGGTTAAAAACTGAAAGATGAAGAAAGTTTGATTGCAAAAAGGCTTATTGATAAAAATTAAAATGAAGTGAGAAGGTAAACATTATACCCTTTGCGCATTAGCTCAAGAAGGAAAAAAGGTTAACTGCCTTGTAAAAGAGAGAGAGTAGGGAAGCATCTCAGTCTGAATGAAAGATAGATCTCACATGAGCTTACTGAGGAATCTCTTTGAATGGGAGAGTGAAACACCTTAGACGTCTTTGAGGGAATGAAAAGAGGTTTACCTTCTTCTCCTAGTCTAAGTAAATGTTAAAACCATAGATTTTCCAATCAAGTCAGGACAGCATAAAGACTGTTAAAAAAAAACCTAACAGGCTTTATTTATACACTTCAGGAATGCCATTATCCTTGAGGTTTTAAGATTAAGATTGTTTATGTTGCATTTATTATTTCTTGCGCCGATCACTGTGAGCTAGCAATCAAAAAAAATCAAACTGCTTGAGGAATTCAAAAATATATGATGGGCATTTGTGCCTGATCCTTACAATCTTTTGAGATGTATGAAACAACTAAGTTCAGTCCTCTTACTGATGTACATGAACTCTGAGGAAAAGCTAAGTCAAGTTGAAGGACACAACAGTTTTAAGAAGAGAATGCTATCATGCAGGGAACTTCCACATCTCACTTCTCCTGAGGGCATCTACCTTTTGCTGTTTCAGGTAGAGTTTTAATCTCAGAATTATACTAGGTTGGTATTTTACTGAGATGGATACATGGCTTTTATCTCTAGCTATAAAAGAAAATTGTCCATTCTTCTCAGAAGGTGACTTGCTCACTTTAGGCCACAGAAACTTCAATTTATCTGGATCTAGGGACAACTGCAATCACAGACATGCTCCTCACATGTAACTTAAAGGCCTCATCCTTAATGAAGATTAAACTGCAGGAACTCAGAAGTAAAGAACAGCTAGCCAAAGTGAAGCTCATATGATGAGAACTATTAAAAAACCCTGTGTTCAGAACTGCTCTAAGAACTGCTAAGAAAGCCCCACTGTTCCTGTCTGTGAGTGGAGTCTGGGCTCTAATGTGTTCAAGAACAAAATTCCCATATTTTTCATTAGGTTTAGAGTCTTACCGTAGATCTCATGTTCATGAAGCATACTTCTAATTCTATATCCCACATAACCAGTTTACTACTGGTTTGATTCTGAAATTCAGTTCTAGTTTGTGGTTCACCTAGAAATCAATAGCATTTAATAATCTGTAGAAGACTGAGTGGTATGCAAATAAGAATTCAAGAGTCCCACTGTTCTGTTAAAAAGGACATATCTCTCATCAAAGCTGTTTTTGAGTTAGTAGTTGCCACAGCAGATTAAACTAGCAATACAGGGGATTTTTTCCAGTTTGTCTGTTTTTGTATCACCAGTTGTTTTGAAGTAACTTTTGCAATGGTATATTAGGGGATGCATGGCGCTAATAAAAAAATTTTCACGCAGTCCAATTGCTCATAAAAGTTGATCTGTGCCTTAAAAGGAGAAGGAACGGTATATGTCCATTCTGTGTTTATTGAAAGATATTAGTCAAAGAAATAAGAAAAAGAGAAATAGAATGTTTGTAAAAATCTCATTCTTAATTTTGATTCATTCAAATTCATACAAGGAATTTAGCAATGCGGTTTCACACATTGTTAAAAGAGAAGAATGGTACTGGAAAATTAGTTTAGTCTAATTTATTTCAACTCCCCAGTGATAAGGATATATACTTGCAGCTTGTGTCTAGAATAACTGGATTATCTACAATAACAAATATGTTGCATTCCTCTTTTCCCATATTTAGTTATCCAGTTTTCTGTCCTGTTTCTCTCTTTCCTTTCTCTCTCTCTCTCTTTTTCTTTTTTTTTTTTTAGTGGGTGGTGAGTTTTTCCTCTTTTGCTTATCTAAGATTATACAATTATTTCACTTGCAAATGTACTAAAACAACACACACTTCTGGCATATATACACATATTGGGATACTGTGATAAAATAGGAATATGCTTTTTGTAAAGTTGGTTTTTCAGTGCAAAATCAAGTATTTGGCCACATAAACATGGCTGAGACCACAACTGCTAAACAGATATTGTCCATTTCACCCCACAAGAACAATGGCTTTTTGATGCCAAATGGAGACATCTATCTTCTCCGAGACAGAAAAAGAATCATCAAATCACCAGTATATCTTTAAAACCCTAAAGAATAAACGGCTAGGAGAAAACATGAGGCTGTCATTTGTGTAAACCATTTTTTGTCAACAGGTTTTTAAACAGTTATTTTCCAAATTAAAAAAAAAACGGATTCTAATCCATTTTGATCAACAATCTGTGCGGTAGCTGAACTATTTTGCACTATTTTGTTAATTAACGGGACATAATTTGTCAGAAAAATCACTAGAAATTATTTTATTTAAAAAAACTTGAGGAAATAAAAGGAAGTTTCAGCCTAAAAAAAACATTGTGGAGAATTAATAAAACTGAAAAATTAACCAGTCTCTTTCTGAGATTTTCTGACTCTGACTCCTTTGAAGCTGTAGTCACCCTTGCAAATAACATATGCCTTTATTTCTTACTGTACCAGATTTGAAGAGCATGCTTCACTTGAGTTTAATATCAATCACAAAAAAATCTGCAAATAAGTAACCTGATGCCAAGATATATTTTGAATTCCTACAGAAGTCAAGAAACAATGAAACTGAATAGCATTTTCAGGTACTCAACCTCTCTCAAAGTCTGTCATTAGAAAAGAAAATTAAAACCATCAAAATTAGTCTTTTATATGGAAAAAATAGCTTTCCACAGTACAGAATGTCAGTGGTTCCTCAACAACATATGAGAGACGTGTTTCTAACTCTTTATTTTATTTAATGAAGCATTGGGTTGAGGTTCATATGTTTGAGGCCCCCTCAAATACAGATGGGCTTTCTTAACTCGGACGCCCATCGTATGTCACGGTCCAGAAGTCCTCTTAAGTACAAGTGTTCAATGTATTTTAGGATCTGGCATATCACTTGCACTGCTTGCTCTTCAGCATTCTTTTGACTACTTCACATGACCATTTTTCATAACAGAAAGGGCTATTTTTTAAAGGTTTTAATCTGACTGAGCACCTTTACTCTTCTGTTTCAGATTCTGTAAATTCCCAGAATGATATGCTACTGTCATTTGTGTCACTTTACTTAAGTAGCTTCCTTACGGTACTAATGCATTTAGAGTTTGTTATCATATTCATAGTTTTTCTGTAACAACCACTGAAATAAGTCTGGCATTCAATCCTGGCAAGTCACTGAGTATTCTGCACTTGGAAATTCATAGATTTAGCAGCATAGTGTCAGATCATTTTTCATAACCCTTGTTTCCTTGTCAGCATGTCATAGCCAGTAAAGAGCTGCTAGATTAGTACAAATATATAAATCTTTTCTCAGCTTCACCTCACTGCTGCTTAATACTACTTTACTACACCACTGTGCTTACTAGCTTAAAATACCTTCTGTTTGGAGAAACACATATTTATTATTATTATTGGGGAGTTTTTGTGCAATTTCCCTGAGCCCAGGCTGACAGCTGCATAGCACTTTGTCATTTATCATTGTACACAAGATCTGTCAACTTGGGAAACAATTTCAATAAAAAAATTCTGCATGAAATTACTTTGCGAGAGGAAAAAACAGTTCTGGCTTTTTGTATGTGCAGTTCTATGTCTCTGTTTATTTATTTATTTTTGTCTACTTTTTTCTTCTTTTTTTAATTTTGGCTGTGAAAGGTACTTAATGTACCAAAAACAATTTGTACAAGCATTATTTCACCAACTGAAAGTGTGTACGCCTTGCTGAGGTCTCCCTTATCTAACTGTTGCTAATACATTTTCATGCTGTGCTCTTATGGCTTCATTTTACAGTTGACGAGATCACCCACTCCATGCTGTGCTGGAAATGGGACCCTCGTCACTCTAGTCCACAGAGTGCACTTAACATGTGAACAACAAACAACAAAAAGTGCTTTAAAACGTCTTCATCCCTTTATCCCTTTGTTGCAAACTTAGCCTTGCTTTTACGCCTCTCTTTAATAAACCAAAGCATAACAGCTATGTAAATCAGAAATACTGTACCTATCAAAAAGAGGGAGGATTTACTAACCTACGGGCTCTGTTGAGTTAACCTCAGAATAGGTCAATAACACCCTTCAGCTTCCTCTAAAATCTATAACAGTCCTCCTCCGCCAGCCCCACCATCCTCCAAGCTCACAGGGGGAGAAATAATATCGCCGTTCCATCACGCAGCATTTCCCCCCACTTTTGTTTGATTTCTTGTACATGCCCAGTAACCAGACCAGCATCTAAGGCCTGCAGTTAGTAAAACCAGCTGGGGCAATAATTGCTGTGAAATTATGTTCTGGGCAGCTGAAGAGGAGGGATCAGTACAAAAGTCCCTTGTTTTCCACTCTGTCAGTTTTTTCTCCAGCTATGGATTTGTTGTCACCAGCACCTGATAATTCTGCTGACACCCCTGTCAGAAAATGAATTTTTCACTCCCCACTTGATTGACTCCCTTCATAGGGTGTAACTCTGACAGAAAGGGCCACCCTCGAGCTCACTCACTCATGTGTTTGCAGTTTCTACACCAACCCTGGACAGACGGACACACATGTAAAGTCATGAAATATTCAGGAGGCATATTTCCCCCTTAATTTATAGTTCTTTGTTCTCCCTGGCAAATGCTATGGAGTCTTCTTTTCTTTGAGTTTGCTTTAAATCACTAGATTTCAAAAAGATTTCTTTCAGATGAGGGGGAGTTACAGATTCTGTACTTCATGCATGAAGTAAGGCACAGATGTTAAGTTTTGGCAAATTTCTCGATGAAACTAATATTTGAATGAATGTCGTTAATGCCACTTGGTTTCGTATACAACTATTAATACAAAGATGCTCCAGAGCCCTTCATAGGAGACTAGTTTATATTAAATTAAACATAAAGTGACAGATGGCTTCAAAATCTGAACTATAGAAATGACTCACTAATGGTTTAAAAAAATAATAACTGGGGAATCTTCTAGAGCCTGGGTTCCTCAGCCTAAGTGACTGCATATTGCTCACTGAGAGTTAGTATTCACAGGGAATCACAGAGTGTTTCCTCACAGAAACACAGAGTTGTGTTTCTGAGGAAACAGTCAGCCTTCAGTAGCCGTCACAGAATACTACATTAACATGCACGTAACTGCCTACAGGCAACCTGCTTCCAAGATGTGGAATCGCAAACTTTTGTAAGCGTGAGCAGAATGGGCACACATACTGCAACAAAGGACATCGCAAGGCGTCATTGCTGCAGCAGACACAAGCATTTTAGAAATCACTTCGTCATACAAGGAAAAATGTAGAGTAAGACTGTTAGAAATACACACAATGTACTTAGCAGCAGTACAGGAACAGCTATGTATTGCTAACAAGATTCTCATAAAATTTAAGAGCTATTGGAAGAAAATGGTGATTGAGAAGGTGAAGAGAAAAAACTCTGTCATTCATCAACTATTTGAGACTATTCATGCAACATGGGAAACAACGTTCTCAGGATCTGTTCTCACCCCCACTGACACAGGTGTAAATAGGACATGGCTCAGTTGAAGTTAATGAAATTATACAGGAAATTATAACAGAAGAGCAGAATTAAGCTGTCCAGTAAGCCTTGACCAACATGACTTTGCAACTGCCTCCAATGAAGGCAAAATTTACAATTGATGTATTTTCCACTAAATAATCTTACAACCAGCTGTAAGTTGGTAAGTAAGGGTAACCAAATATAAGATCAGCAGATGCTGTACTCAGGAAGTTGTTGATTTTCTTCAGGTGATTAGATTTTTTCCACAGCATTTGCAATTATAATTTTGATAATAAAAGTGCAAGAAAAGTTGAGAGATGGCAGAGGAAAGCAATACAAACCCCACTATTTTAACTGACTGAAGATTTAGCAGCAATAACAAAGGGTCTTCAAATATATTCCTATCATTCATTATAATATAGCTATCCTTACATGGATATAATGCCCACTGCTTTAGTACCTGATCATTTATTGGAACAACATCTTTCAGAACAAGAAGTTATGGTCATTTTGGTTTCAAAATAATTATTTCAAAGAATCTGTTAATTGATTTTTTAATAGTAAAGTCTTCTATCTTGAAGAAAATGGCAACTTTAATGTTTTTCTTTTTACTTTAATCTCTGAGTTTTGGTTCCAGCAGGCAAATTTTTTCCTCCAAGCCAATTATAACTCTAAAAACAAATGAAATGTAATTACCTTTTTATTGACACATTAAAAGGAAATAAATAGTATAATCAGCAGTTATATGCTTTCCTCAAAGGTGTTGCTTTCATAAGCATTGTGAATAGCTAACCAGATTCAAAGAAGTGGGAGAAAGAGGTGGCAAGAGGTCTGTGATGAGAGAACAGAGAGCCAGTGATTTAAAGTAAAAAAGAAAGCAGTATTTTTAATACAACACGAAAAGCAGACTGAATTGAAACACATATGGGGTAAAATCATTCTTATCAAATTTTACAAATCATTGCATTCCACCTTTACCTACAATATTTCACTGCTCTATGATTTTGCTGCTCATGGGCTTCATTCAATACTACGGTTTTGGAGCAATGCTGCAGTCTTAATTAAACATTTTGGGATCTGCTGCATATCACTGCATCTCTACAGATGACTCAACTGGACTTGCAGTCTCCGATAAAGAAAGTCATCACAACTGCCTGGTCAGTTTTACATGACAGACACTGAAAATTATTAGCCTTTTAAGAAATGATCTGTGAGAGGAAGTGCCTTGTTGATCTTGAGGAGCTTTGATACATAGTACACTCATTTTTTACCAGGCCTCTGGACAGTAATCTCCAGTTTGAATGACAACTTTTTTGCCCTTTGACATGTAGGCTTAACTCCATGAAGATGTTTTATGTAAGACAGAAATAAAACAGGAAGAGTAACATGGTGCTTAAATTGTGTCAACCAATTGCTAAGAGGAAAAACATAATCTCCCTGTAAATATCTAGAAACAAATGAGCACAGGGCAATAAAAAGTTAACAGATGAGGGACTGATACATTATTCAGTCAGACAAATAAGGTTTAAAGGAAAAAGAAACCACTCACCCAGAGAATGTAAAACAATTATCAGGTATTTTAGGCAATAAACATTCAGTAATGGCTGCTGAGGATTTGATAGCAGGGATGCTAGCGTCTTAGGCTGCTGCTAGGTGAAGTTGCAAACACATAGAGGAGCCATCAGACAATTTGATCCAAAAAATTACAGATCAAGGATCTGATACACAAATGAACTATTTGAAAAATGACTGACTGGACGTCGAGTAAAGAGCATCCCACACACCTTAGTACCATTCCTATAAGAAGAAAAGGGTAAGGAGAAGGAAGGAGAAAAGAATGTGGGAATGACACCAACCACTCATCAACCTTAATGACAATAATGGAAACTTCAGTCACCACTTTTTTTCTACGTTCAAGAAAAAAGCAGAACGGAAGAGCCATGATTAAACAAAGAAGTACAAAAGGCAGAAAAGTTCTGTTCAGCAAATCTACTTGAACTAATTGTTATTCCTTGCCCGTTATTTATTACAACCCAAGCGTACAACCTAGTGTCACCCCACTCAGGTGGAAATGTGAGCGTGTGGGCTATTTAATATAGTGAATTTGCCTAATGTAGCACAATTACAGAAATGCGCTGAATAACTCTGGGCTGATTCCCCATTAAAGTATTCTTTATGGAGTGCCTACAAGGCACACCTGTGCTTCATTACCTGAATCAATATTTTTGCCATATTGAATTGAAGGACAAAATAGGCTTAAGAGATTCTACTTCCATAATTATAAAGAACACAAAGAAGCCACATAAAAACTGGAAGAAAAACTCAAAAACCTGCCATGCAGTACAACAGGAAGACAAAAATACAAAGCTAGCTCTAACTTTGAACTGGGAGCCTCCGTATAGCAAATGATTCCATTTTGTTAACAAGCCACAAGCGTACATTAAGAAGCAGGTGAACAAATGTAATTGTGAGAAGTACAATGATGCTTCTGAGTCTAAATTGTGTTCCTCCCAAGGCACATGTGTTCATCTATTGCACAGTATTTTTTCTGTGTGGTTTTATTTTTCTCCTCTATTTTAAAACAAGTGAATGTCTTTTCCCTTAATGACCACAAAGAGGTAAAGGTTTACAAGATTCCTTTTCAAATCTGTCACATCTCTGTTTCTGTATTATTGAAATAATACAGCCATCAGACTTCCCTATCTTTCTATTCCTGGCTTAGATGTGGCCTGTGAGGTCAATACAGACTAAGGGTCATTAATATCTGATAGCTGTGAAGGACTTGCATTAATCACTGATACTCCCATTATGATCTCTGGTGAATAGGTTTCCATATCAGAAAAACACCATTAGAGTTATCAGCTGCTGGCACAGTTTTAACCTCAGCAGAGGCCAAGGAACAAACAAACAGAGACTGAAATACCCCACCATCTCCAGAGGCAGTTACTTCGACTCTAAGTGCAGGTAGATTGGTGAGGTAACAGGGGGTAAATTTGCCCTGTGTCTGCTCTTGCCATATCCCTTCTTTGCACAGAGAGAGACAGATGTAACCTCCATGACTGACAATCTGACCACTGTGACTAGCTTTACATTCAGTTTATTTGCTTTTCACCCTTCTTTGCAGACCACTTTTATTGTAGGGAATTAAATACCCTGGAAAACTACCCAGGTGTTCTGACAGCTCCAGAGTTAAGGCTGTATTGAAATTCATACTGTAAACAGGACGTTTAACTTTCCACACTTTAATGACTGAAATTAATTTCCACACGTACAACTCTCATTCTTCAGAGTACAATTTAATTCTCAATAATGTACATATTTATTGTATGGGAAAAGATTTGCTCACTTTGGCAGGACAAACATTTACAAAGAGTGCTGCAAAAATTCCCCAAGATGATACCACTTCAGACTCCAGCAGCTGACCCACTGTACTTAACACCTGCACATGAATACCCAGACCACCTCCGATGCAGATAGCTTTTGTGACTGGAACCTTAACATACAAAAGCTGATTCAGATCTGCAGAGAAGGGGCAGTGGACTAGACTAGTCCACTAGTCTGGGCAATTCCCTTCCCAAATACTGCCAGGTACACCGAGGCAATGCAAAAACACCACTTTGAGCAGTCGGACAGGTGGGGGAAGGATCACAGGAAGAAACAGGCTGTGCAAGTGTGTGTTGGTTTGAAAAGTGGACTGCAGAAGAGGGAAGCCCAGGTACTTCTGCTTCAGCTGCTCTGATACCACCACAGCTCTAGGGAAGGCTCCGGGTGTCAAGGCTTCCGCTTGTCCCTCAGCTCACTAGAAGTTGCTCTACTTCACAGCGTAGTGCACAGACTGAACTTCTGCCCCATGCTTTCCCCTCTGAAGACAACCCACTTAAGAGTATTATCACTGGATGTGTGTCTGTGGCTAATTTGTCTTTCTCTCTAGTTGAGTTCAGCATTCAGATTCATCACATGAGGAACTGGATATAAGCCTTGGGATTGCTTATAGAGTGACAGTTTAAGACCAGCAGAGTTTGACATGGAATATACTTGCCCGTGGGTGTTCGGATTAGGGTTTAGGAAGGCACGTGAGGAGAGTTTTGTGTGGAGGTGAGTCTAGATTGAGCTGGTGAGGCCTGGATTTTTAGCAGTGGCATTAGCAGCAGAAAATGCTCAAGGGAGTCTAAACACTGCAGAAGAGCATGTGCAATCCCTGCAAGAGAGACTCTCAAGTCCAACCGCAGTCATCATCACCTTATGTATTAAAGAGAGGTTAACAAGAAAGACTTACCGCTAATCATATGCAGAGTAAATGCCAGCGTACTCTCTTGTTGCCTGGAGAGGAACATACGTTTAGATTATGTTATGTCCTTATATGCCTGGTGGAAAACCAAAGGAACGGAAGGTTTACTCTAGACAATCTTCCACCTACCCATGCCTTGCATTTTCGCTCCTCATCCTGCCCTCAGAAGGTAAAAATAAATTGCTGAAGTCTTTGCAGAACATGAGTACTTGCGGATGGAGCGGCACCTGAAATCAGAAAAAAAAATCTGCTTTATGTCTCTGTTGACTGGGAATTCGTTTGTATATATGTGTGACAAATCACTATCTTCACCAACTGCTTGATATGGAAAGAAGAAAATGACGCTAGTAATGTATGACCCTGAGAGTAGAGGAATTGTAGCTATTTACATCAGTTGTCAGCAACCTGCTGCTTGTTTGCGGTGCTGCTGCATGGATATAGATAACCTCTCTGAAACATTAGCTGAGACAAAGCAAGTAATTCTTTGTTGACACATTGTCAGTTTCTAATTTGTTCTCAAACTGTGAGGTAAATCCTCCATCTCCACTGGAAAAGGGACTGCTCTATCTCGCATCAGGCTTTCTGCCCTTTTCACTTTCTATTCTCAGCTGGAAATGTAGTCGAAAAGGAGTTTCCTGCCCATAAACTGATAAAACATACCAACAAAATTATCTGGAGAGTTTAACCTTAGTTGCGGTCCCTTTACATCACCCTGAATAAAAACACAGCGCAAAGCAGAAAGAAAACTGTGATCCTTATTAGTGCAGCACCGGTAAGCAGGAGGGCTGCAGTTGCAAGGGACAGAGGTTATCCCTCGCACTTGCAAAATGTAATTTTAGCTACAGAAATAAATGCCTTGGAGCCACATATTGGTGAAAGCAAATGAAAATCTGAGAAACAAACATCAGACCGATGGCTCTTCATGAAACATCGTTATGTCAAGAAGGAGCAGTGAACGCCGTGGCGGGGCTTCATCCTGTTTGCAGTCTGACTTCTCAGATGTTCTTTTGAGGAGCTGGCATTAAGGATACAGGAAAATGTGATGTGCTAGGAATTTTCCTGCACAAGCAGAGATTGACCTGATTACATTTCACTAGGTATAGGAGCTCATTCTTCTTTCTGACTGCTGTTCAGATATAAGACTGACAGCTGGACTCCATCACTTGGATTAATGGGTTAAAAGCTGACATCTTTTTAGTATTTTGGACTTTATTTTCTTTATCAGCTTGACTTTCATGCTCAGAGTGCTCTCGCCACAATATTCTTTTAAAAGTACACTTGTCAGGGTCCATTTGCTACTAGCTACCTTGATGGTGACATCAGCGATGGCTGCGGTTTACCTTTTGACCTTAGAGAGGCAGCAGATGGGCCCAGTAATAAATCCCGATTATTAGTGAAGGAGCCAATAGCTTGGAAAGGCAGAAATAAAAGTCAGGCAGTTTTACACTGCAGTTCTTGTTATCTGCTTTGATATGGAGTTGTGGGCCATGTCAGGGGCGATGATGAGCAACCCCTGCTGTCTGCAGGCCTTTGCTTTCGGCCGGCTCTTCCCTCCCTTGCGGCTCCCGTGTGGGAGTGCCGCTGGGCACCAGCCACTCCAAGGCTGCTCCAGCCTTCACGTCTGTAATTTAGAAGCAAGGCAGAGGGACAAGAGCCCTCAGGCTTCCTGTGGGCAGCCAAAACACCTCGCTGTAAAGACGCGAGCGGGTGCTTTTCCAGGAGCTATTATGTCAATGGCTGTGACCGTCACCCAGGTCTCACAGGAGGGCGCCAAGGACTCCAGGGGGTCTTGGGGGCAGGCGTCCGATGACTCCCCTCCTGGTGAGGCAACAGGGATCTAACTATGCTGCAACTTCTTAAACATAAAAAAAAAAAAAAAAGCCTTAAACTGATTGTGTGCTCTCGCACAGTGCTGGGAAGCTGATTTTGCATGCAAGGTGTTGGGTTTTCAAGACAATTTGGCCAGGGTCAGCTTATGGTCAAGGCCCTGAAACAGTTACGTATCAGAAATAGATGAAGTGGAACGCCTTGGTCAGGCCTTGATTAAGTAAAACTCGATTTAGCTACAGCGATGCACTTTGTGGTTCAGTTCAGACAAATATTTTCCATTTTTGGAATAAAGATGTTTATGCTTAACTCTTTATTTTTTTCAACATATATAGTTGCATGGGAGAATTTTCTTAATTGTTTCTAGGCATGTTATTTAATTTATATACTTGAACCCTGCAGCAAAATTCTTGGTAAATAGTAGTTTTGCACAAGAGAAGACTGTAAGATTTTGCTTTATATAAACACAGAAAGCTGCCTGTAGTAGCTCAGCTATGTAAGCCAAGTTTCCAAGGTCCCATTGCTACACACGTGTACTTAGGACTTGGATACTCACAAACCTTATTATATGCCATATAGCCCTATACAGGATAATGATGCAGTGATCGCTGCTTTACTCAATCATTAGGCATTATATAAATCACCTAAGAATAATACCCATTGAGAAATTTTCTCTGAAAAGTTCATGTATAGCTCTTGTACATTTTTGTTTGCATATGTCTTTTTCTTCCTGGGAAGGGCAAAAAGGCAAAAAACTTTTAGCACTTTTGCCTTGAGTCTTTGTCAAAAAAGAAAGAGTGATGTAAGTAATTCTTTCTTCTCCTCACCCCAGCTTTTTGTTGCTGCTCTAAAACATTTGAAGTTTTCTACTCAACGCTGTTTCATCAATAGATACAGAAACTGTCTTTCAAAAATGGATTAACTTACACTGGGGGTCCAGTCCTGCTCCTTTTACATCTGTGAGCAGTCCCATTTAATTTACTGAGACTAATGTGAGCAGGCCATACCTTTTAAACCAAATCAAAGAAAATTTCACATTTTTCTTGTCTTAAAAAAATCCCTACTCATTTACTAGTAGGAATGACTGTACTTCTTTCTGGCTCAATTTGCAAACTAGCATTAAAACTGTTGGTTTTCTTGGAAGTGATTACCAAACAAATTCATTTTCGCCTTTTATTCCAACAAGTCAGTCATTCAGAATTCCAATGAATTATCAAGCAATTCCTCCCTCAACAATGTATGTGCAACAATCAGGCTGACTTTGATTATAATCTGGATTTACTTCAGGAATATGATGGAGAATGTTCTTTTCACAAAAAATCTATATTTCATTTTCAAAATGAGAATCTATTTGAGAGAGAAAGCGACAGTGGCATTTTCCTGAATATAATTTTCATAAATATTCATTTACCTGCGTAAAATTTCTCTGTGAAAATATTTGGGAGCAAAAATAGAATAGGTAGTTTTAGGTGCAATACCGCAGCATTCGTTAATAGGAAAAGTACTAGAAAAGTCAATTTAAAATGCCATTTACTATCTTTGTATAGTGTAAATGAAGAATACAGGGAAGAATACAGGGCCCCTCATTTGTATCACAACAGACACTAGCTTACTGCAAAATTATTAGCAGCTAGTGGTTTTACTTCATCAGTCGTTAGTTATATCAATCATTTCCTTGCCATCACGGAAACAGAAGCTCTACTGTTTTGGAGAAAAAAGTGTATGTGTATGTTGTGTGTGTTCCATATAAATTACCCAGGTGTTTTAATACATCCAGGTGTTTTTTTATTCCTTTTGGAAAAACAAAAAGGAAACAACCCAAGGGCTAATGTTCTAATTATCAGTGGTTGTGCAAGCCTCCAAAAAGCATGTATTCTATAACCCCTGGAAAAATTCTGACATGTTATAAACTGGCTGAATTAGCTTAAATCAGTAAACAAACAAATTGGTGCCAGCACAATACTACAATAATGCAGTGCATACTAAGTGACTTATTTTCCTAAAGCCAAAAACAACTATATAAAACACTGCTAATCAGCCCTGACTTTTCTTTATGCAATTTAAATTAGAAGTTTTAAAAAGTCATAATTCCTGACCTTTAAAGAAGAACATTAGAATGGAACATCTAATTTCTCAGAGCACTCTGGGAAATTCTTTGTTGACATTGACTTCTAACCCAAATCATGTGTGAGTCCAAATGTAAAAAATAAAATAAATTTCATTCAGCTACTGTGATACTATTGGAAACTTGATTGCAGGACTTTTTTAGTTCAGCATTAGAAAAGGAAGCCAAATTCTTCTGGAGTCCAGATAATACTGGGCTAAACTGAGTAATATTGAAATAAGACACATTTGAGAGGGACTGTTGTACATGTAAAAGAGAGAGACAGGAGGGAGAGTGCTTCTGTAGAAGATGATACAAAAGCGTGTGGGAGAAGAGCACAAGAGAACACAGGGACACTCTGCAGTCATTTTTAGGCATCAGATATAGGCACCAAAATGTAAATAAAAGCATAATTTTTATCCTTTTAATTCCTGAAGGCTGTTTATCTGCTTTTCTGTTCTATATTACAAGATGCTGTATATATGCTATATGAACTTCATGAATGACAGGCAAAATTCCATATAAATTGATGGCTATTGCTGCCTAATTGCATGAGTGTGGGGAGAAAGTTGCAGGAGCCACTTCTCTCATATTTCACATATTATTTGTTATAGTCCTGGGGTGTGAAAATATGATCATGTATTTACAATTTTCATAACAGACTTTGGCAGTAAACTCTCTAGGTGTGAACATGAGATACTCTATTTACCTAAACTCTTGCATGTTTAGGAAATGGAAATGAATTCAGTTTTGAGTTTTGTGGGGTACCACATATTACAATTTCCTGAACTTTTAATTATTGTCAGTTTTCAGGCCTAAATGTTTTTATACTGGCTCTCCTGTGTGAATAAAATCTTCACATATTCTTTTTTTTTAATCATCACAGAATGACATTTAAGCTATCATTATGTTTGATACATGCTCTTTTACCATTCTTTTGATTACTAAATGTATTGATGTTAATATCTATACTGGAATACTGATCATCTTATTTATGCATTAATATGAAGCCAAAACAGCATGTCTTAAGTACTCATATCTTTCCAAATCCAAAAGGTTTTTCATGACTGAGATACAAGTTTTTCATCTTTGAAAATTACACACACACACACAGATATGAAAGAGACTACATATATTACCAAATTTCTTATTTTCTGCTTCCTTTGAAATTATAAATATTTTGACCAATTAAGGATACTGGAAACTGCATATTTGCTGACAAAAGTGAACTACACATATGCACATGAATTTGTGCCTTAAATGAGAAACACTTTGTTTAAAGTGTTGTGTTCTTTCCCATCTGCATTTAGTACACTAACATATTTCTCCATGTGAAATTGAATAATTAATTGCACCAATGGTGCCATCAGAAAAGTGTTTTCAAGTGCTGTTTCTGGAGACGCCATTGCTGCTCAGCTCCCACAAATATCTCAATAAACATACATGGCTGACTACAACAGAATATATTTCTTTTACACATTGAACAATCTTTTTCCGCAAATACAAGAGACGTGGATACATAAACTACTAGTGTTCTTTGTGCTGTAACAGAGTCCAAGTCTGAACTGTCGCTTTTCTAGACAATGATCAAGATGTTAAAAAGGAAAATACTATCGTTAGTCTTACTAAAACTCAGCTGTACCTGAAAAGAACTCTTATGGATGTCAAAAACCTTGTTTGATCTTGGTTAAAAAACACACATACAGCATTTGGCTTACCCTTTTCTGAGGAACTGGGATTTCTATAGGGTACCCTGAATTTTAATTGCTGCTTTTGCAGAATCTTGGGTGATCACCTTTTCTGAGGGGACATTCTATGTATTTATCGCAATTGCCCTCTTCATGAATTAGTCAGGAATTATATACAGACATTTTTTCTCATGGGTTTTCAACATTCAGATTTGTAGGTCTTCCATCTTCTAGCATCACACATCTGTACAATAACAGTACAGCTGCAATCATTCATAATTTGCCATAGCTTTCCCTTGTCTTCTAAAGGCTGTAATGAATGCCAAAAGGTATATAATGGCAGATATTTCTCTCTCACAAAATATTAACCTCTGCTAGGAATTAACTGCCTGTATCCAGTCTGCTCCCTGGTACCCAAATCTGGAAGCCAGAGAAATGACTTCTTACCACATAACAAGGCAATACTCTAGTTATGGGCTTCTGCCTATCTGCACAGCAGTCACTCATCTCCTGTGAACTGTCCATGATTACTACAGAGCTAACCCATTTCACAGCGTACTGCTTTTCAGGTCCAAATTCTCTGCTCTTGGTATATAACCGAGACTGTACAAGCGGTCCTACTGGCCCTATAACAAAACTCCATTAGAATTATCAACTCTTGTAACTAACTCGTGCATCTTTTATATTCTCTCAGTACTTCAGGCTGTTGACTGCAAAGGGTTTTTGTGGTATGGAAGCAAAGTTACTTCTCATTGTCATTATTATTTTGATCAATTTAGGCTTGGAAAAAGTGAAATGTTACATGTGTGGTTGTTTTCATGAAAGAATGTTAAACATTTGACAGCTTCCCTTCTCTTTCACAATATATATGCATTCATTAGCCTTCCTCCAGGAACAGTTTCTCATGGTGGGTTTTGGGAGAGACGAGGCACAGAGAGAGAGAGATTTTCTGTAAATGTTTCATCTATTGTGTTCGATTTCAATGCAACCTGAAGATGATTTTCCACTGAGACACACTTTTGTGGGGAAAGCTCTTTTTGCCTCTTTCTGAGAAATCCAATAGCTGGAAATCAGAACTAGGCAAGTTCAAACTAAAAACCATACATGTATTTTTAAACAGGGAGGACAGGTGATCACAGGGATAATATAGCTATTGTAGAGTCTGTCTCATTGTACAATAGCTATATTTACTTTAACTGTGAAAACTTTTGCGTAACTTAATACATAAAATTTGTGACACATTCAATTACTGAACATTTATATTACATATGCCTTATTTTGCCTTGTCTCATGATACGTCTTCTCTATTTAGTTTTATCATCTGCCTGCTAAAAGGCGTCAGATATCTTTTTTTGTAATTGCACTTTGCTACTCTATACACTATCTCCTCCTTCAGATATAATTTAGCCATTGTATATGTTCCATCCATCCATCATTTTATACAAATGACTGTGTTTATCAGATTGTAAGAGTCTTTTGTTAAATCAATGCAAAATGTTATCTTCTTCTTCAGTCATCGCAGTTACACCACTAAATGCACAATTATTACTTCCCAGCTTTCGCTCACAAACTGCCTTACATCTCTCCACAGACTTATGACTCTTACATTCTACACAGAGACCATCATACAACCCACAATCTCCTGATCATTTTCTATTTTCTCTCAGGAATTAAATTTTCCAACATTTGTTCCTTGTATATTCAAGGCAAACACTTCATTATATAGACTGTAACTCATGTTTCTATTTTCTTAATTTAGGTTTCCTGCAATGCAGTATTGAAAGTTCATTCTGAATCCGACAAATTTTACTATATTTCTTAAAGAAAAATGTGGCTTATGAAAAATCTCACTGTTCAGTTAAAAAGAGAGGAAAAAGTTAACCAGAATTGAAGTGTAAAGAGAAATTTAAACATGTAAGTCTTAAAGTTCAAGTGTTTACTATTAAAAAAAAAAAGAAAAGGATGTCTGTTAAAGCAACATCAAGGTTTGGAAGGTAACTCCAACATCAAATCCTTAGGTTGTGTCAGAGAAACTACAAATGCCGGTGAGCTGGCCTTCAGGATGCTTAGGTACTCTCAATTACATCTACCCACAAAGATGCAACAGACATTGTCAACAACTATGGATACTCCAGCATTGTTCTCACACTATTAAAAATGAAACATAATAAATATTATCTAACAGGAGGGGGGAGGAATTTCTCCAGAACAGAAGTCAACAAAATGTCAGCTCTATTTGTACAAGAACTTTAATTTTCAACTAAGCAATCCCATGTACTAGGAGAAGAAAATCTTTTCAATTTGGAGGACTTTGACAAATATTAATATATCACAGTTGCAATGGGATTCATTTGTGCTGTGGAATCCAAGAGGTCAGTACATCTGTAAAGACTTATAGTACTTAAGAGATGATCGTACAAGACATATGGTTTAATCATGATGTATTTAAGCCTTTTTTATCTGCTTAAGAATTCCATGTTTTTCTTTCTCTAATTTAAGAAACCATTTGCTATTCCTCTTAACAACTGAAAAGGTATTAATACAGCAACCACAGTGTATTAAAAAATAAACTGAGAAAAATCAAAATTGCATAACTCTAATTGATTACAACTATGATTAAAATATAGATATAATAATTTCAGTGTTAATCTTACATGCTTAACATCGCACTATAAATTGTTATATATGGGTGGATTTTCTATAGAATCTCATTTATAGCACAGTAAATCCTCAGAGGAAGATAATGAAAATGCGGAAGGACCCTGTGATTTATATCTCGGCTTTAATATATTTATGTCACTAAAGCTATCTTCCAACAGCAGTTTATTTTGCTAAAACTATGTCCTAATAATGGCCATAAACATTGTTTCGTTTCTAGAATGCTAACGCATGCATCTCTGGTGTTATGTGAGCCATTGGTGGAAAAAGCCTGCTGGGGTTTTAGGTGTCTGCCTTGGCCAACTTGCTCTTCATCATTGCTGGAATACATACACTTCCCTCATCCTCCTTGATGGCCTGCTGCTGATAAAGGAATGTGGTAATCACAAGTTTTTAAATCATTCCCTGTGCCCAAACGATGGAAAACTTTCTGCAGAAAAGTATCTAATTCAGAGAAATTGCAGATCTGCCATGGAACAACCGTGCAAGGTGGGCTGCTTGTGATGTGATTTTGAACTGAATGCTCAGGTGTGTACGTGCAGGTCAAGTGTACAGGCAGTTACATTAAACAGACTATTAAACTGGAGCATGGCTAGAGCAGCACCACAGTAATATGACTCTCCTGTGTAAATTCAGCCACTAAGTATCACCTTTCAGGAAGGCTTTTCTTTGCTGTATTCTCCTCTGTCTTATTAAAGTATTAAACAAAAATGTAGTATCCAAATACTTGTAGCCACCTATCTGGTAATAAAACAGGCTATGAGAAGCACAGCACAGGACATGAAATATGAAATAATTCCTTTTATCAGCCAAATAAAAACTGACAACATTAAAAGTTATTAGATAATTAAAATTATCTAAAAGTAAAAGTTATTAGACATTCCTGCTCACAGATTATCTAATTATGGACTGGAAAAAAATGAAAGTTGAAAGTTAATTCAAGAGTATTAACTTACAGAATCTTAAACATAGGGTTTAGTTTTTAATAATAATCAAGTCTACAAACGAACCAAGGAAAAAAGGATATAAGCTTGGTATGGAACATCCATGTGTTAATTCATAGCATAGATGGGAAGCTGCAGTTTCAATGTTACCTTGTTTAGGCAGTTCCTCTCAAATAGATTAGGACTGACTTTTAACAGTTAACAAGACGATATTTCATACTGTTTTCAACATATGTTAATGAACATGTCCTTTCCTGAAGGAAGATGAGACCAGAAGCAACACAGATAAAAGTTAAAAAAACCTAAACTGTCATTTAAAAATGAGACTAGGTTTCTGAAATCTCTAGTTTAAGCTCTGAGCATAGTCATGTCCACTAACACATGTCTAACACTATAATGCCTCTCAAAAAATATTCAAGACAGAAGGATGGCAATGGGAAGGAATAGCAAGAATCCAGTGGCAGTGAGGCCTACAAAAGAGAATCAGTGACCTCTCATTTCACGGTTTCTAAAACAGCTGTGTTTAGAGCATGATATATTCCACAACGGGGTTCCTACTCAAATATGAGCTTTTTGACAATGTTTGAACTTTCTGGCTTGGGCTTGATATGCAGAAGACAACGATTTGCGTGGGCTAAGACCAGCAAAAATACTGTGGTGCACCCGATTCTGGAGGCTGCTCTGCTGGAGGCAGCGCCACAAAGTGCTGGTGCGCATTATATCGGATCTACCCTGAGGAAATACAGGGGGCTCCTAAGATACAATGCAAGTTTTCCACCATCAACATCCCACACGCCATTACAAGGAATCAACTTTAAAAATAACCTCATTTGCTTTCTAAAAAAAGTCACGTTCTGCCAGGATTCGGGACTACATTCCTTCCATCAATGAATACTCACTGTAGGTGAAACATACACCTGTTCTGAGGGCAAAAGTTGCACCTGAGAATAGTAAGCGATAACTTATTATTTATGCTCAGAATGAATGTCATCCCCTACTCAAAAAGCTCCTGTGGAGCAAATCTAGCATTTTCCCTGAGAATATCTCCCACATACAGTCAGTGGTGGAACTTCATGTGATATTGCTCATGCTCTGAATCTGTTACCTGTGGATTCAGATAGACAAAATATTTGGCTGCTGAATCAGGATTAGGATCTAAAACAGCCAGCACCACAGGAGCAAAATGGGCTCAGGACCCAACAGAATGAAATTACATTCTTATCTGAGTGGAAGCTAGAACGATGTGCCAATATTTTCTCTAACTAAATCATGTTTTATCATGCTTACATTTTCTTAAGTGGTTTCTGTATTGACCAATTGCTTTGAAACACATTTTATTGGAATCTTGCTTTTTAATTAGATTGCATGCTGGTACCAGACAGTCATTGCTTTCATTAATAACAAGTGCTGTCGTGGTCATAGAAGAGATTTTTTTAATCTAAAAAAAATGGTCATTTTATGTACAGTCTATCAGCAGCCAGACACTGTTTACTTTCAGTGTCTGCAGCATGTTTATGTATGTCCACCTCATCAATTAGAAACAAATACCCCAGAAAGGATATACTCTTAGCATCTAAGTAAATAATGGAGATGGATAAATGAAAGTTACTAAATCAAGATGAAATACATTTCTAAAGCAGTGTCAGCTGTGCTCTCAGGTCCAGGGAGAAAACAAAATTGACCACCTCGTCACAATTCAAGGTCAAAGGGCTGAAACAGAGACTGCTGACACTTAGGTAAATGACGTATTTAAAATAATAGGATAAGAGAAATTTTCATCTGAAAGGTAACAGAAGCAAGGAAAATATGTATATAGAGCAGTGTGGTATTGAAAACTATGCAAAGACTTTTTACCTGCTATTTTGTGAAATAATTAGGGATGAAATTCCAGCTGAAATCAAAGGAAAACTTTCAGTGATTCAGCTGAAGATCCACATTTCAAAACAGATGGTCAAATATGTTCTGTACACGAGCAGTGAAGGGCAAAACCAACCTCAACATTTTAATTTTTTTTCCTCTGCTTAGGTTCTTTTCCTTAAAGTGTTAGGAGCAACATATTTTAAAGGATGTTTATCAATAAATAGGCCTAAAATATCTAGAATAAAGTATCCAAAACAGCTATGTTTCCTCTCTTGAAATTAGGGAACACGAGTAAGGATGCAAAATCTATCTCGTGGAGAATCATACTCTGTGGAAGTTTGTTTGTTTTATAATTCATAAATACGTAAGAATCAACTCCGTGCTTGTGACCTCAACTTTAATTTTTACATAAGGGGCAGCTTGTGAATCAGAGCCACAGAATTAGTGTTTCCTCAGGTCTCTTCTGTTTGAGAAATGAAGGGCAGGGCCTATCTGATGAGGTGCCTATTTAGTTCAGTAAAAACTAACATTGCATCGCTACTATGGCAAAATGGGCAAAGTAAGTCTTATTTCCAAAAGAAATCAGGGAGCATGAGATAAACAATCTTTTTCCCAGGATTAACTAAGAATCATATGTCTGACTCAAGTTTTGATTACAGCATGATCAGACAACAGTGCAAATTCCAGATGAAATGCTGATAGAAATGAGGTTGTCAGCAGTCTTAACTAACAACTGATCCTTTCACTCAGCTAAAGGCATATCCCTATAATTATTAATTATTTCATTTTTATTTGCCTTTTAATCCAGATAAAGCATAGTGACTGCATTATTGGCAACTGTTACTTTTCAGTCTAAGATGGTTACTGCATCACCTCCAGTAGGAATAAAACATCTCTGTTGTGTATCAAAGATTCCTCACCCAGCTGAGCTAGAATTCCCTATTTGCTCTGAAATTGTGGTCTCCTACATGACAGTCAAATTTGCTAAATCCCATCTCCAGGTTGCCCTGCCATTTATTAAATATTTTAGCCAGAAAGAAACATTAAGAAGGCCTACAGACTAGAAACACAATTGAAAAACCTCTAAGAAAGGAAATATCTTATTAATTCATTAAGTCAAACTGCTTGTATCTACACTTGTATGACTAGAATTATGGTTCATTAACTTCATTTCTTTATATGAGTTAATTAGCTCAGAGGAGGCCAGAAATTAATTACCAGCTTATATAGTTTGTGCAGAATGGCATTCTGTTTATTTAGTTTCTCCTATTAACTTTTAATCTCTTCAAACAATAAAAGAGGTAATTAGTATTTTATAAACAAAAATGAATGCAACAAAGGCAAATAATTTGCCAAATACTGAGGCTCCTGTGTGGAACCTGATAGTTGCGTGGTTCAAGTTACAGACCTTTTCACTGTTAAGTATAAGCAAAAGGAGATTGAAAATGTAGGTAGTCTTAAGGCAGGGCCATGCAATCCATCATTAAAGAAGAGCTACCTAGTAATACCTCACAGAGCAGAAAAATGAGCCTTAAAAAGTTTCCAGCTGTTTGAAAATAATTGCCCATGTATTCAACTACAGTAACAGTTGTAACCAGCCTTGCTAAGATACAGGAAGAGAGTGGTACAAACAGGAAAACAAAATGAAACAAACTTCATTTAATTAAACAAAAAAATCACGACAAAACATATCTGAATGTACATATAAATTACTATAATACTATTAAAACATGCTACGTGCTTATGATACTAATAAAAAGTCAAATGTCACCAGTGTCTTCAGTGATTAACCAGAGTGTGATCCTATACTAACTACAGCATATATTAAAATCTGTTTATCCACTTATAAAATAAAACCTTGTATGTTCACAATATATATTGACCTTTCCTTCATTTTTTTCTATGCAGAGGCTGAATACATGATACTATACCTTCTTTTGTAATTATGATCAGTACACGGTAAGTGTACAAAGATACAGCACAGTACAAATATTCGTCATCATATTTTTTGCATATATGCGTAAATAAATGCAAATATGCTTCAAGCATGCTACCAGGGAAATATTTCAGGAAATTCTTGATGAGCGTTTAAGATTTTTATTAGGACTAATTATTCACTTCCCTGCATCTGCAAAACCAGGTGCCTTTGTCCAACTCTACAAAACCCAGAGAGAGTCATAAAAACCCTCTTTAAAAAATCTAAAAACACCATGAATTTAAAGCCCCTAATCTTGAGACTTTCATGGACTAAAAGGAAGTCTTGGGTCTCACTGAATAGCTAGCCCCTTGGCCTTCTCACTAGTACCCATTTAAAGTTCCATTTAAAGCCTGCTATATCTGATACTGTACGACTGACAGCTGCCAACATTTGTATGTACCGGAAACCTGCCAGTAGTGTTATAATCTTAGCCAGTCTTAGTCTTCGGCCATGTGCAATTTGTGGAGGAAAGAAGATAAATACTGTGTCGTTGAGTAATAAAAAGACACTGTCTGTGGCTATATAAGCTTTTTGAAGAGTAGAATAAGTCTCAAAAGATGTACAAGATAGGACACTGACCAAATGTGTTAGGCAGAAAGACAAAAACTCAGCATTATGATATGGTTCTATAATTTATCATTTACCTATAAAATGAATAGTCTCCCCATATATAGAAACTAGAGACCTGGCTTTGGGTGGGAAAGTGGTACAATGACTACATTAAGTCATTACCAGGAGGACTTATCTGCTTTATTTTTGGTAGAATCAAATAATTTTCATTAATATAGTAATATAGTGGCATTCTCTACAGGCTTTCTATGGCAAGGGCTGAAGAGAGAATACCATTTCTAAAGCTGTTTGCCCAATATGATCAGGACCAACATAAGAAAGCTTAGCTGGGGTTGCTCAAAGCTGAAGCAACACTGCACAGGTCTTCCTCATGTACAGGGTGGGTATGGCTAGGTAGTGCTGAAGTCAACAGAAAAACTCCTACTGACTGCAAAGAGAGAAGTATTTCCCCCCTTGGAACCTTACATTTTACTTTAGAGCTCTGTCAGACTTCTTTTTCATCTAAGCTAAAAGATTAAACAGCATCCTTTCTCCTACTGGCTCTCATTATCAGGTACAGTATCAGGTCAGTGCATGATATAAACGAAGAAACACTTGGAATAAATCATAGACATCTTCTGCTATAATTAAAAAAACTCTCCTTTAAATGACAGGAAGATAATATCTAATAAACACTATCCTTGTATAACTCTGAGAAAAAAACCCTCAGTAATTACTGCCATTTTGAAGGCTACTGCAACAAAGGAAGAGACTGTAAATTTCTCCAGCATGTTAGAGACTTCCAAAAGTAAAGGAATTAGAAAGGATTTCAAGGCTTTCAGTGAGTCCTCAAGCTGATCGTATCAATGCTTCATGACTGAAACACAATATTCCCCGCTATCTGTTCAGTGTACACAAAGGTCTTCATTGGAATTGTTTAAATCATCACAACTAATTTTACCCTCTGACAAAGAATAGAATTTTCCTTTCTCTGCCTGTCTTGTATTTTATTCTGCTTTTGTCTTAAAATCCTCTTGATGTGAAACAGCTGCCATCTTCAAACTGATTAACAGATAGGCATGGGTTCTTTATTGCCAGCATTAGCTTTACAGCACAAATCACACGGCTTCAAAAGGCTGGGGAAACGATCAAACTGCTCACAACTATTACAAATGATTTCAAGCAATTCACCACTCCTAACTGGCATTGCCTTTGCATATGATTCTCCCAGATAATTCCTGAATATGCTGACATACCATGTCAAGTTGATTTCTGTAGTTGTGATGAGAAACAAAACAAAAGCTCTCATCTGAACACCGTCCTGGACAACTGGTTATACTATACATGCATTTTCATTTGTCCTGATTAGTTTCAGCCTACAGAAGGCACTAATATCTTATCCATAGGGGTGAGAAGAAGGAAAGGGGCATTCTTTTCAATTTTGACAGTAGGATGGCTTTGCCCATATGGAGAAAAAGAAATAAAGGAATCTGGTGTAGGAAATCAGGGGCTTCTATATATTCGCATAAATATTTTTGTCCCACTAAAGACAAATGAGAAATTTTTTGCAGAAGCTCATGTGTGGCCAAGTCAACATTTCCCATTATTTTCACCTTTCTTCATAATTTCTACTTTCTTTGCTCATTAATTTTTTTATGAACATTTTACCTTATTACACCAGTCTTTGGTGTGCAAAATAACATACTTAATTTCTAATAATTTCTCATCTATTCTCATCTATTGCTTATAAATTCTCATCCCTTCCTGAACCTTATCCCTTTCTGTGACCCAGCATTTCTTTTCTCTCACTAACACAAAGAATTCTGCCAGTGTCCTCATTCCCCCCCAGATATCTTACAGCCAAGCTCTCTCTGACCTTTACTACATTAAAAAACAGTTTTAAAACAATGCAGTACCTACCCTGCACTGTTCAATTACCATAATTTTTGCCTCCTGCTTCAGGTACAGCTATCACCTTTAACAGCATCTATTGCATTTTGAAAAGTCTAAATTCCCCCACTCAAAAGGGCCACACCATCTCCTAGAAACATACCTAAATATTCAGCATAGTTTTCCTCATCTAAATAGAGTCATTTCCTCTGGCAGGTTCTGTCTCTAAACACTTCCACCAAATATCCTGTCTCAGCTCTCACTACTTATTAATTTTAA